>NC_055961.1:637500-712500 GCF_018492685.1 Alosa sapidissima
GCTAAAAGTCTTGTAGGTGTGTGTGTGTGTGTGTGTGTGTGTGTGTGGGGTGGGGGTGGGGGGGGGGGGGAGGTCATGAGTGCTGAGTAGTGAATGAGTGCAAAGTCAGTATAGTGTGAGTTCAGAGTTCGGATGGCCTGGAGATAAAAACTTCTCCCGAGTCTCTCAGTTCTGGCTTTGTGACTACATAGGCGTCTTCTTGATTTCAGCGGTAGGAATAATCCATTGTTAGGATGAGAAGGTGAAGTGAAATCTGCAACTATTTCGGATACATCGCGAATAGTGAAGGCAAGCCATCAGATACACAGAGGCCCGTTTGTGAAATATGTTTCAAAGTCATTTAAAAGCAGTAGGCTACGCATGGAACTTGGCTAAACACCTCGCAGACATATCCCAACATTTTTGTTCAAAGAACGACAGGTTAACGAATATGCTATAGAAAACACGACTACATGGTTAGTGCCAAGTTCTTCTCTTCTGTTTTAGTCTAGCCTAAGTGAAACGAGTATGGTACTCTGGGATAAAGCGAACCTTCCTTCATCAATGAATTTTGACGAGACATAACGAGCTGTAATCATTTTGACGAGACATAACTAGCTGTAATCATAGGGTGCTAATGTGATGAAAGCGCAATAGAATATACATTACCATAACTTGTAAACAATCTATTTCATGTTCGGTCAGTACTACTGGGTCATTCCACGTCAGTTCAACCAGGGCCCACGCACTTACGTCTCAAAAAATTCTGAAGAAATTACCAGGTGTACCTATGTTACCCAGGAGACACACTGTAAAATTACTCTTATGTAAGATCAATACTTTCCAAGATACAGCCAGTTTTACAGGGGGAGGGGGGTGTCTATTTTGTCCAGCCTCTTTTTTTTGTCAAAGTTCACAAGCCCACAGCGCAAGAACTAAACCATGTAGGAGGCTCAAATTTTGCATGCTGTTACATAAATAGGAATGGTATGTAGCAAAATCGTCACGTTTGGTCTGGATAATCCTGCATGGTCATAGCTGTCCCTCAAAGTTGATACAAATTTTATTGGAGTTTTTGGCTGGGCTCTGTTTAAGCCTTCAGAAGACATATTTGTACTCAACATAGGCTCTTGATTTATTTTCCTTACTGAGATAAGTAGAAACACTCTCACAAAAAACAATGAACAGAAAATAAATTCCTTCAGGGTCTGAACAGCAGACCTTAGAAGTCTAAAAAATCATTTTGGTTCTCATTTTCAGAGCACCTAAACACCTTGTGGGAATATACAAAGATTTTTTTAATATTTTTTTCTTTATTTGGGTTAAATGCAGAGACCAAATTTCCCTCACAGGATCAAAAAAGTTACTTATAAATCACAGAGCAACAATATAGAACCTGCAGATTTATACAGTGGTGTAGTCCACGTGATACGCAACCTATGCAGATTTAGTGGTGTAGTCTACGTGATACGCAGGACTACGCAGTATACCCACTTAAAAAGCATCACCATCTCAGTATACCCACTTAAAAGAGACAAGGATATATATTAACATTTGGGGTTGATCACAGTATACCCACTACGGCTAACTACTACATCACAGTATGCCCACTACAGCTAACTAGACTACACCACAGTATACCCACTAGAGCTAACTACTACACCACAGTATACCCACTACAGCTAACTAGACTACACCACAGTATACCCACTAGAGCTAACTACTACACCACAGTATACCCACTACAGCTAACTAGACTACACCACAGTATACCCACTAGAGCTAAGACTACACCACTGGGTTTATAAAGAAATGACCATCTATTTAGCACAGTGTAATTGGGCAGACAGGAATACTAGATCAAATGAATGTGAGTTTGTGAATATGTGCAAATGGGATCACACACCCTATTCTTTATTTGCTTTGACAGCTTTTCAGAGAAATCTTTTAGTGCACACTGGGTACCATCTTTTGTAAACGGAGCATCTGTTTAGCCAGGGGGTGGACATCACCGGCCAACTGTGCATTAACCCTATTATGCTATGGACTGTCCACAACCACAGGGGAGAAATCAATTGACTGGATGAAAATCTCCAGACATTTAGCAGAACAAATGAAATCTAGCCGTCTCTTCTATTGCGTAACATGATAACGTTAAACCAGAAAGGGTTGAAGCGGAGCAGATCTTTGGTTAAAACCAGCTAAACAATGTGGTCGTTCTTGACCACTCTGTTTTTATATTTACTCGGTCTTCACTGACAGCAAACATTTAACCACGCATGTGCGATTCAGTCCTTTTAGCAAAAATACTTTAGAATCAACCGTCTCTGATTTTAGTCAACTAGCTGATCGAACGGTCATCTCGTTTACTGACTATGGGAAGAGCCAAGTGAAGAACAAGATGTAAACAAACGTTTCACAACTGTAATTTGAGTTCGGACCCAACACCGGCACCCTGCCAAACAATGTTCACCATGCCCGAGGCCTAAAACGCCATCACATCATTAGCAAGCCACCGTTAACAGACCAAGCAGACGTTTGTTTAAATGTCCGTGTACGACATGTAGTTCTACGTGCCAAACCGACCTCTGTTCACGTTAACAAAGCCTTTCAGCACCGTTACAATGCAGGTAATAGTCAGGACAGCACAAGAGCTAATGTTACACTGCAATCATGTTGAATTGAAAGTTAAGTGTTAAAGGTAATGCGGAGGGCACAGCAGTAACTTTAGTTGGCCATGACGGCTGACTTAGATCAACTTACAAATAGTAGTGCTAGATAACACAACTGAACTATGATAGAATAGTTGGCAAAAGTCAATCGCCCAACTGCAAATTGATTTGACTGGCCTCAAAGATAAAAACATAAAATGTGCTGACTAAGGGCCCTGCTATAATGTAAGAATGACCCTGGATGACTCCTTAAAACGTCAACGTTGGCTTGTTATGTTAACTTACCTTGCAATTGTAATTCACCATTTAGGCAGTGCATACCCAGCCCATATAGTGCAACGTTAGATGACATAACTAAGTTAACTGGCTAACAGTTGACGGACACAACATTATCCATCCATACATAACGTCAATGTAAACTAGAACGACATGTCAAACCCATTTACGGGCCAGCCCTGAGGTTTATGCATCTATAAAACATGTGTGTATAATCAGTATTGCTACAACCACTAATAATAATGGCCAAGGAATACCGTTAGCTAACCTGAGCTAGCTTGTCAGCAGTTCATTGCGCTGAAAAACTTGCTGGATAGTTAACCCACCATTAACGTTACTTAACGAGGTGTTTCTACTTGTAACATTACTTAACTGTGATGTTTACAGTCTATAATCAGTTGGTATTGTTATTTGACCTAATGTAATGAGTGAGCTAATGTCCACTTCAAAACAAACTTAGGCGTGCCATTTGTTTATTTGGGCAACACTGACGTAAGCTAGCTGCTAGCTAGCTAATTACGTAGCAAGTACCGTTAGCTGGCAGGGGTGCATTGCATGTTCCATTCCATGCAATAATATGAATAGACGTATAAATCACAGGCAGTGCAGCTCGCTACTGGTAAAAATCACAAGAGACATATGAAGTATTAAAGGTTTGGTTGGAAGAATCACAATCAGTTATGTCTTAAGAAGGGTTGCTAACTGGCTAGCTAACTTTCTCTTGCAGACAGACCATGGCGCAGGGTAAATAGCTATCGCTAGCTTGCTACTGCAAGTTACTCATACTCAACTTAACATACCTTCTGCGAATGCTGCTGGAGGACATTCTGCTCCACGGTCATGGCCGGTTGCGATTATTAAAAAATAAATTAATTAAAATCAGGTGTAAAATGTGTAGTTTAAAGAACTAAAATACGTAGCTAATATGTCCCCCTACTTATCAGCAGTAGCGGGCGCCATGGGAAATGCAGTCATGAGGGAAAAATAACTGCAGTTGGCAGTCTCTCCGTGTTCTGTTAGTTAGGTCTTGATGAACTGCATTACGTGAGAAAGATGACGTTACTGCCCCGCTATCCCCCCGAAGCTACCCCCCCCCCCCCGTACAGTGTTTATCATAGGCCACAGTGGACCGTGCATTTACATGTTGTGTAAGATAGGTAGGCCTATACTTGGTATAATTTGGTTCAGTGACAACATTTTGCCCAAACTGGCGAGAACATGATGAGATATAATGTTGTTAAATAGGCCTACTAAGAGTTATGGGAGAATATGACATTTGGCATAAGTAGGACAGTAGGATACGTCAAGTATGTAGGCCGAGTGTCATGCAAATTGCACCTGTTTTGCCGAATGGATGCACACTGTCAGGCGACTTGGCTGGGGAGTCTGTTCTACAGGCGCAATAAGGCTGCTGTTGTATTCTCAGCAAGTCATTTCTATGGCTGGAGGCTACATAATAGGCTACATAACAAATTCAAATGGCACTCAGACGAACGAAACATAGACTTTGCCAAATTGTCCCATGGCAACTAGGCTACTATAGCCTATAATACAGTTAGCCTATTTCTGTGCAGAGACAAATGATTTATTTTTGTGCCACAATAAAAGATACCCTTATGAAAAAGAGCTATGATTATTAGATATTGTAGGAGCCTATAAGACTGTAGGCTGTTAGCCTATGAGACTGTAGGCTGTTATAGGAACACTGTAGGAGCCTATAAGACAGTAGGCTGTTATAAGACTGTAGGCTATTAGGAGCCTATGAGACTGTAGGCTGTTATAGGAGCCTATGAGGCTGTAGGCTGTTATGTAGGAGCCTATGAGACAATAGGCTGTTATAAGACTGTAGGCTGTTAGGAGCCTATGAGACTGTAGACTGTTATGTAGGCGCCTACAGTATGAGACTGTAGGCTGTTATGTAGGAGCCTAGGGTTATACTGTTTTTCACATAGATCTCTGTTTCTTGGGGTCACCAAGTAGCCTAGCCTACTGTCGGTATAAAAAGAAAAAAACAAAAAAACAATCGGTTCTAGCTCAAGTTTCTAGAGGTGCTAGGCAGGGGGGGGGGCTCTATAGAACCACTATGTAGTTTTAGTTCATTTTCATAATAAAATCCTCTTTTCCTAACTGTTAATCAGTCATTGGGTCGCCTCTCCGTGGCAACAGGAACTCTTCTGTATCAGACAGCAAGTGCAGTTGGTATGCATGGTCTCTGCTACTCACCTGCTACTCACCTGGTCACCTGCTACTCACCTGCTACTCACCTGGTCACCTGGCACTCACCTGCGACCACGGTGGCCCCAGCTCAAGAATATCAGTTGCTCTGCAGGTATGGTCCCAGCACACATAAGAAATGAGTGCATATTGCTCCTATTAAAGTTAAAATAACTAATTTGCCGTTCCAAATGTTTTGCATTATTGTATTCATTCATTATTGCATCATTAATTAGGCTACATGTGAAAGTTATGTAGTACATGAATGCCCCCATCATTATTTATATACGTAACACAACAATATTAACTTTACTTAGATGTAAACAGTAAACAGATGCAGTCAGGATAACTTTACTTAGATGTAAACAGTAAACAGATGTCAGTTTGCCTATCAGGAGCACATTTGTTTTACTTCTCTAGTGCCTTTAACACCATACAGTCTTCAGTGCTGGAGGACAAGCTAAGATGCATGCAGGTGGGCGCTCCATTTGTGAACTGGATAACAGACTACTTGACCAACAGACCTATGGGAGACTAGGGAGAAGTCTGTCAGAGACAGTTTTGAGTAGCACAAAGGCACCATCGTTTGCACCACTGAACATTCAGGGAGATTGAGGTGGTATCGTCTGCAAATACCTGGGGTGTACCAGCTTAACAACAGACTGGACTGGACATACGAGAAGGGCCAAAGTCGTCTCCATCTGCTTAGGAGACTGAGGTCCTTCGGTGTGTGCAGGCCACTGTTAAAAGTCCCCTGTGTAACATTTTCAGTTTGCTAACAAAATCAACATTTCCCATTCATAAATATGGCCCCATTCATGTTTAATTACCACCACCAACTCAAAGCATACCTATTGGCTTAGAAATCCTCATTTACATTTACAGTACATAGCGCCGTGTCGACTCGACGTATACGTGCGCCTTTTTAAAATAACGGTGGCCAGCAAGGGACATATGCGAAATACAGCTCAGTCTTTGGCGTCTGCATGCATAGAAAAAACATTAGCTTGGATCATCTGCAGAATTTCCCTACATTCAGCAATGTAAGTTATGAGCCCATTTTCTACAAGTCATATGTCTTCCTAACATTGAAATTGTATTTTCCAATGAAATAAATAAAGTGAAAAATAGCCTAAATTTGTTGCATTTTTGCAGAGAGAATGTGCAGGACTGAGCGGGCATATTGTGTACCGCTTTGCGGTACATCTAGTTATTATTATTATTACGTTTATTTGTTGTTGTGTTGTGACAGTCAAGTTTCCTTCAGGACAAATAAAGTATTTCTTATTCTTAATAATCATCAATTTAGTCCTGCTGATGTGAATTATTCCTTTTGTTCTTTTTGAGAGAATGAGGGAGAAAAGGATCAAAGCTGAGGCTGCAAACATAACCAGCAGATGGCCCTATCAGACTTCACTACAGTATGATTGCAAACATAACCAGCAGATGGCGCTATCAAACTTCACTACAGTAGATCCCTATGATCGCAAACATAACCAGCAGATGGCGCTATCAGACTTTACTACAGTGTGATTGCAAACATAACCAGCAGATGGCGCTATCAGTCTTCACTACAGTATGATTGCTTTTAATGAAGCTGGTAGACACTTGACAGTGTGAGAGGACATAGAAAGATGTTCAGGTTATAAAGGAGTACACATAGACTCTATCTACGATATTAAACCCAACCCTAAATAGTTATTAAGGAGTACACATAGACTCTATCTACGATATTAAACCCAACCCTAAATAGTTATTAAGGAGTACACATAGACTCTAACTACGATATTAAACCCAACCCTAAATAGAGCTCTTTAGCCTACATTCTATCAGGCTGAACATGATCATCTTAGTAAAAGAGCATGGTACAAACTGACCTGGACTATGAAGATCCTGGGACAACTTGATCTGGAACATAAACGTAATGGTGCAACTTGACCTGACACATAAAAGCATACTGAAGTCAGTGCTCGAATTACGTGGGAGCCAGAGGGAGCCGAGCTCCCATAGACTGAGGACTGGCTCCCATGAAAGCAACAAAGTCAAAAATCTGAGGGGGTCTCTCATATCTGAAGGTGTCTGGAATTGCAATTTAATCTTAAACAACCGCTCATTATCCATCCCTGTCCGATCTCTTACCATTAAAGACGTTAAATTAAAATATAGGCTACTACGGGACGTAGACCTACCCTACGCTCTTGAACGCAGCATGACACTTCACCACCACACCACTAGACTGCGCAAACCGTATACGATCGTTTTGACAGCACTCGCAAATCTGAAGAAGTCACCCTGCTTTGATGCGAGTGTTTTGTCTATTTACATTGGGCTAGGCGTACATGGTTTGATACGTGCTGAAAAGTCCTATTTGCTGTTGAACTTGCGCTTCACCTCTTCTATGTTGATTGACAAAGCCATAAATTATGGCCCATAATGCAGCCTACAATGATTGTGTTGTCTGATGATCTGTAGCTATCCTCTGCCATTCAGAGCTCCAGAAAGTTCCCAGATATTTTGAAACACCTGTTAGCAATCTCTGATGTCGGAATATTCAATGGCTACCCGACAACATCTCAGTGCAAACTCCAAAATTGTTCGGCTATTAATTTTCCACGGTTCAACAATACTAGAACATAGTTTGGCTGCAATGGCTTATAATTTCTGCCAGTTAGTGCATTTCCCCTGTGTATAAGTTATACTACATGCATTATTGTGTTTGACACTGAGGATAGCCTATCTGAGACGGTGGTCTGGTTCAAATTAGTCACGTTGTGAAATTGAGAATGGCACAGACTAAATCGTTTAGTCTATTTCTTTGTATTGTGAAATTGAAATGAAATATGGACTATTACAATCAATAATATGTTGAAATTAATTAAAAGCAATCAATTTCTATGAAAAATCTATGTCTGTTGTGTGCGTGTGTCAAGGTAAAGCCTAGGCTTACCGTGCGCATATATTGTACGCCTAGGCTATTTCACCGCCTTGTTAGGCTATGCACGGGGTGTGCCAACTTTTTATGAGATAGAGAAGACCCCCTTAAAGACAAAAAGATAATTCGAGCCCTGACTGAAGTTATAGTTCATAGTTAAAGGCGCATTCTGCAGTTCTAATCCTAGAAAATGCAATGAATTGCTCTGCACAGCCCTCTAGTTGTCTAGTCAGGGCAGAGTCCTGGTTCTGGTCAATGTTAAACAAACATAATAGCCAAGGCCAAGCCATAAACAGTCCCAAACACGCGTGAGTGTAGCCCGGGCCAAGCCATAAACAGTCCCAAACACGCGTGAGTGTAGCCCGGGCCAAGCCATAAACAGTCCCAAACACGCGTGAGTGTAGCCCGGGCCAAGTCATAAACAGTCCCACACACGCATGAGTGTAGCCCGGGCCAAGCCATAAACAGTCCCACACACGCATGAGTGTGATTTGATGCGTTGCAGTATCTTTAGATTGATTTTCACAAGTAACAAGATATGTCTGAAGACACATTACCAAACTTATCTAGGGTCCACCCCACTCTGACGCGTACACACACACACACACACACACGCACAAATAAATATTCTAAACACTCAAATTGATCACAAATAAATAAACACTCAAATTGTATGATTAAACAATCAATATAAACATTACATACATTATTTATCATGTTTGACAATACTCTGCATTATTCTAAAATCATTACATTTGATGGGCCTATTACTAACCTTTCCTTAGGAACATATTTTATACTTGGGTGAAAATGTAATTAAGTCAAATTGCAGAATCAGCTGAAAGTCAAACTCACAAACACTTCTCAGCTGTTATGGCCCCCTAGTGTGTTATGCTGTTATGGCCCTAGTGCGTTCTGCCCGTAGTGTGTTACGGCCCTAGTGTGTTATGGCCCCGTAGTGTGTTACGGCCCTACTGTGTTATGGCCCCCTAGTGTGTTATGGCCCCCTAGTGTGTTATGGCCCCCTAGTGTGTGTGTTCTGGCCCTAGTGTGTTACGCCCCCTAGTGTGTTATGGCCCCCTAGTGTGTTATGGCCCCCTAGTGTGTTACAGCCCTAGTGTGTTATGGCCCCCTAGTGTGTTACGGCCCCCTAGTGTGTTACGTCCCCTAGTGTGTTATGGCCCTAGTGTGTTATGGCCCCCTAGTGTGTTATGGCCCTAGTGTGTTATGGCCCCCTAGTGTGTTATGGCCCTAGTGTGTTACGCCCCCTAGTGTGTTATGGCCCCCTAGTGTGTTATGGCCCCCTAGTGTGTTACAGCCCTAGTGTGTTATGGCCCCCTAGTGTGTTACGGCCCCCTAGTGTGTTACGCACCCTAGTGTGTTATGGCCCTAGTGTGTTATGGCCCCCTAGTGTGTTATGGCCCTAGTGTGTTATGGCCCCCTAGTGTGAGTGTTCTAGCCCTAGTGTGTTATGGCCCTAGTGTGTTATGGCCCCCTAGTGTGTGTGTTATGGCCGTAGTGTGTTATGGCCCCCTAGTGTGTTACAGCCCTAGTGTGTTATGGCCCCCTAGTGTTACAGCCCTAGTGTGTTATGGCCCCCTAGTGTGTTATGGCCCTAGTGTGTTATGGCCCCCTAGTGTGTTATGGCCCCCTAGTGTGTTACAGCCCTAGTGTGTTATGGCCCCCTAGTGTGTTACAGCCCTAGTGTGTTACTAGTGTTACAGCCCTAGTGTGTTATGGCCCTAGTGTGTTATGGCCCCCTAGTGTGTTATGGCCCCCTAGTGTGTGTGTTCTGGCCCTAGTGTGTTATGGCCCTAGTGTGTTACGGCCCCCTAGTGTATTATGGCCCTAGTGTGTTACGGCCCTAGTGTGTTATGGCCCCCTAGTGTGTTATGGCCCCCTAGTGTGTTATGGCCCCCTAGTGTGTTACAGCCCTAGTGTGTTACGGCCCCCTAGTGTGTTATGGCCCTAGTGTGTTATGGCACTAGCGTGTTATGGCCCCCTAGTGTGTTATGGCCCCCTAGTGTGTTATGGCCCTAGTGTGTTATGGCCCCCTAGTGTGTTATGGCCCCCTAGTGTGTTATGGCCCTAGTGTGTTATGGCACTAGTGTGTTACGGCCCCCTAGTGTGTTATGGCCCCCTAGTGTGTTATGGCCCTAGTGTGTTATGGCCCTAGTGTGTTATGGCCCCCTAGTGTGTTATGGCCCCCTAGTGTGTTATGGCCCTAGTGTGTTATGGCCCTAGTGTGTTACGGCCCTAGTGTGTTATGGCCCCCTAGTGTGTTATGGCCCCCTAGTGTGTTATGGCCCTAGTGTGTTATGGCCCCCTAGTGTGTTACAGCCCTAGTGTGTTATGGCCCCCTAGTGTGTTATGGCCCCCTAGTGTGTTATGGCCCTAGTGTGTTATGGCCCCCTAGTGTGTTATGGCCCTAGTGTGTTATGGCCCCCTAGTGTGTTATGGCCCCCTAGTGTGTTATGGCCCTAGTGTGTTATGGCCCTAGTGTGTTATGGCCCTAGTGTGTTATGGCCTAGAGTGTTATGGCCCCCTAGTGTGTTACGGTCCTAGTGTGTTATGGCCCTAGTGTGTAATGGCCCCCTAGTGTGTGTGTTCTGGCTCTAGTGTGTTATGGCCCCCTAGTGTGTTATGGCCCCCTAGTGTGTGTGTTCTGGCCCTAGTGTGTTATGGCCCTAGTGTGTTATGGCACTAGTGTGTTATGGCCCCCTAGTGTGTTACGGCCCCCTAGTGTGTTACAGCCCCCTAGTGTGTTACGGCCCTAGTGTGTTATGGCACTAGTGTGTTATGGCCCCCTAGTGTGTTATGGCCCCCTAGTGTGTTATGGCCCTAGTGTGTTATGGCACTATTGTGTTATGGCCCCCTAGTGTGTTATGGCTCCCTAGTGTGTTATGGCCCTAGTGTGTTATGGCCCCCTAGTGTGTTATGGCCCCCTAGTGTGTTATGGCCCTAGTGTGTTATGGCCCCCTAGTGTGTTATGGCCCCCTAGTGTGTTATGGCCCTAGTGTGTTATGCCCCCCAAGTGTGTTATGGCCCCCTAGTGTGTTATGGCCCCCTAGTGTGTTATGGCCCCCTAGTGTGTTATGGCCCTAGTGTGTTATGGCCCTAGTGTGTTACAGCCCTAGTGTGCTATGGCCCCCTAGTGTGTTATGGCCCTAGTGTGTTATGGCCCCCTAGTGTGTTATGGCCCTAGTGTGTTATGGCCCCCTAGTGTGTTATGGCCCCCTAGTGTGTTACGGCCCCCTAGTGTGTTATGGCCCTAGTGTGTTATGGCCCCCTAGTGTGTTATGGCCCCCTAGTGTGTGTGTTCTGGCCCTAGTGTGTTATGGCCCCCTAGTGTGTTATGGCCCCCTAGTGTGTTATGGCCCCCTAGTGTGTGTGTTCTGGCCCTAGTGTGTTATGGCCCCCTAGTGTGTTATGGCCCCCTAGTGTGTGTGTTCTGGCCCTAGCGTGTTATGGCTCCCTAGTGTGTTATGGCCCCCTAGTGTGTTCTGGCCCTAGTGTGTGTGTTCTGGCCCTAGCGTGTTATGGCCCAATAGTGTGTTATGGCCCCCTAGTGTGTTATGGCCCTAGTGTGTTATGGCCCCCTAGTGTGTTATGGCCCCCTAGTGTGTTATGGCCCTAGTGTGTTATGGCCCCCTAGTGTGTTATGGCCCTAGTGTGTTATGGCCCCCTAGTGTGTTATGGCCCTAGTGTGTTATGGCCCTAGTGTGTTATGGCACTAGTGTGTTATGGCGCCCTAGTGTGTTACGGCCCCCTAGTGTGTTATGGCCCTAGTGTGTTATGGCCTCCTAGTGTATTACGCCCCCTAGTGTGTTATGGCCCTAGTGTGTTATGGCCCCCTAGTGTGTTATGGCCCTAGTGTGTTATGGCCCCCTAGTGTGTTATGGCCCTAGTGTGTTATGGCCCTTGTGTGTTATGGCCCTAGTGTGTTATGGCCCCCTAGTGTGTTATGGCACTAGTGTGTTATGGCCCCCTACTGTGTTATGGCCCTAGTGTGTTATGGCCCTAGTGTGTTCTGGCCCTAGTGTATTACGCCCCCTAGTGTGTTATGGCCCCCTAGTGTGTTATGGCCCCCTAGTGTGTTATGGCCCTAGTGTGTTATGGCCCCCTAGTGTGTTATGGCCCCCTAGTGTGTTATGGCCCTAGTGTGTTATGGCCCCCTAGTGTGTTATGGCCCCCTAGTGTGTTATGGCCCTAGTGTGTTATGGCCCCCTAGTGTGTTATGGCCCTAGTGTGTTATGCCCCCCTAGTGTGTTATGGCCCCCTAGTGTGTTATGGCCCTAGTGTGTTATGGCCCCCTAGTGTGTTATGGCCCCCTAGTGTGTTCTGGCCCTAGTGTGTTATGGCCCTAGTGTGTTATGGCCCTAGTGTGTTATGGCCCTCTAGTCTGTTACGGCCCCCTAGTGTGTTATGGCCCCCTAGTGTGTTATTGCCCTAGTGTTTTATGGCCCTAGTGTCTTATGGCCTCCTAGTGTGTTATGGCCCCTTAGTGTGTTATGGCCCCCTAGTGTGTTATGGCCCTAGTGTCTTATGGCCCTAGTGTGTTATGGCCTCCTAGTGTGTTACAGCCCTAGTGTGTTACGGCCCCCTAGTGTGTTATGGCCCTAGTGTGTTATGGCCCCCTAGTGTGTTATGGCCTCCTAGTGTGTTACAGCCCTAGTGTGTTACGGCCCCCTAGTGTGTTACGGCCCTAGTGTGTTATGGCCCCCTAGTGTGTTATGGCCCTAGTGTGTTATGGCCCCCTAGTGTGTTACAGCCCTAGTGTGTTATGGCACTAGTGTGTTATGGCCCCCCAGTGTGTCACGGCCCTTGTGTGTTATGGCCCTAGTGTGTTATGGCCCTAGTGTGTTATAGCCCCCTAGTGTGTTATGGCCCCCTAGTGTGTTATGGCCCTAGTGTGTTATGGCCCCCTAGTGTGTTACGGCCCTAGTGTGTTATGGCACTAGTGTGTTATGGCCCCCCAGTGTGTCACGGCCCTAGTGTGTTATGGCCCTAGTGTGTTATGGCCCTAGTGTGTTATTGCCCTAGTGTGTTATGGCCCTAGTGTGTTACGGCCCTAGTGTGTTATGGCCCCCTAGTGTGTTATGGCCCTAGTGTGTTATGGCCCCCTAGTGTGACAGCCCTTAAAAGACCCAAGATGGCGTTAGTTCAGGGCCTTTGTGCCCGCCAGCCTCCACAGGTGTGTGAGAGCCGTGGATGGCTGTGTGTATTGTGTTTATGTTTTATGTTGTATCTTGTCCTGAGCTGTTGTCTTGCTATGTGATCTTGACCTGCTCATAGAAGGCAAATCCCACTGAAAACATCAGTTGTGATGAAATGCTTTGAGAAGTACATAGTTAGCAGGCTGAAAATAGACGTATATGGTAAATTAGACCCACTTCAATTCGCTTACAAACGCGGGCGATGTACTGATGATGCTACTTCCTCCATCATGCATCTTGTTTTAAAACACCTTGAAGACAAGTCATCCTATGCCCGATTACTTTTTATTGATTTCAGTTCCGCTTTCAATACTCTCCAGCCCTACTGTACCTATTAATCCAGAAATTGAAAGTGTTGGACGTTAATCCATCACTTATACGGTGCTTTCATTCTTTCCTGACTAGCAGGACACAGCAGGTCAGGGTCAACTCCAGTCTATCCCAAATTAAAGTTATTAGTACTGGGGCACCACAAGGATGTGTGAGTTCACCAGTCCTTTTTACTCTGTACACTAATGAGTGTTCATCTAAGCACCCTGGGAATTATATCTTTAAATACTCAGACAACTCAACAATTCTATGCTTACTACAACAGAATGATGACCTGGACATTTATCATTCAGAAGTAAGGCAGTTTGTTGATTGGTGTGATTCCAACCACCTTATTCTAAATGTTAAAAAGACTGAGGAAATCATTTTTGACCCAAAGTCAGTCGGCAATCACAACCCAGTAACTATACACCAGCAACCAATCAAACAGGTACAATCATACAAATATCTTGGTGTTTAAATAGATAGCTTCCTAACATGGAACACTCACGTTGACTTGTTATGTTCCCGCCTGCATCAAAGAGTCCACTTCCTGCGGCGGTTGCGCTTGTATGGAGTTGACCAAAAAATTATGATATTGTTCTATCAGACAGTTTTGGAAAGTATTATTAGATATGGCATAACCACTTGGTTTGGGAACCTTTCTGTTGCATTAAAATCAAAGCTGAACTATCTAGTCCACACAGCCATGAAAGTCATTGGTCTGAAACTGTATAACAACCCTCAGTTTATTTTCGATCAATGTGTGTTAAAGCAAGCAGACAGAATTCTTTCTGATCCCTCTCATGTCCTGCATGCACAATATGAGTTGCTGCCATCAGGCAGGCGTTTCAGAGTCCCCCACTGCAGACTGAATAGATTCAGAAACTCCTTTATCCTCATATCAATAACACTCCTTAACAAACACCGCAAATAAGCGCCCTCAGTCATCAGGTTCAGCAAGAGGTTTCTGTTTTTATTTGTTTTTATTACTTTATTTATTTAATTATACTGTCTGTTATTAGCCTTTTATGTCTATGTCTGTGTGTCTGTATTGGGTCAGAATTTCTGAGAAGTCCAAGACAAATTTCCCCAAGGGGATAATAAAGTATATATCTATCTATCTATCTATTGTAAGTTACTACAGTGGTAGTGTGTGCCGAGTGTGGCAATTACTCCCAGTGGGAAGAGTGGCTACGATGTAGCAAAATACTGGCCTAGTGTGGTTCGGCAAAACTACTCCCAGTGGGGAGGTTGTGTGTTTGTATATTTATGTGTTTGTTTGTTGCTATTAATTTGGCGTAGGCCTAGCCTTCTTCATACTTTAGTTTTGTTATTACTTTTCTCCTTTCTGCTTTAAGTTAACTAGTTACGCATCCATATGCCCTATAGGCATTTTAACATCCAGGCGTAACATCATCATTGATAGAATTGGTCTTGGTTATGGAGCAAGGTCATAATAACAAGGCCTTGGGCTCAATAACCAGTGATATATACTGCTCAAAAAAATTAATGGAACACTTCAATCATACACTGGATCGGTACTCTGACACTGTTTGGTTCTGAGCACAAGTAAAACTTTTGAGGCGAGTGTTTTATTTTGCAAGAACTGTCAGACATTCTGTTAACTCATTGAGTGCCAATGCGTTGAGTGCCAAAAACGTAATATTAAGTTTTTAGCTTTTTTTTTTTTAATTACGAAACTAGACACTCTAACACACCTTATATGTGATTTTGGGAACTCTGTGATGAATAGAAATGAAATATATGACGATCGTGAAACTCATGAAAACGCACAATCTGGACATTTTATCTGGACATTTTATGATAACTCGGTTGCCGCTTTGGGTCGAATCAGTGACGCATGCACGTCAGGTCAAAACCAGGCCATTTTCGTGGGTCTATCACTAGGTGGCAGTCTCGCCAGGTCTCGCTGATAACTTCCCGGAAAGTTCACACAAGTAAGTAACAGGCAACACTTCATATTTCATGAAAGACGTTATATCTCCATTTCTAGAAAAAAAACAGCGATTTTGATGAAAACTAGCCACTGTTTAGTTTGGCATTTCTCAGGAACAGAGGCGTGTAGAAATACACGGTTTGCACCCACCGAGAGCTTAAAGTCTCATCGAGCTATTGTATGTGTGCATTGTATGTGTGCATAGCTATAACACAGAATATGCTGTGGCTGTACAAAAATCATCAACAATGGTCTAGATTGCTGGCACTTTAGGACAAAGCTCCCGAAAACAGCTTGGCATTCAATGAGTTAATGTAGTTTGAGAATGGAGAAAAGGGTGAAAGGTTTCAAAAAATGTGTTTTAACAATTGTGGAAAAATCTCTGTGTTCCCTTAATTTTTTTGAGCAGTATATAAGCTTGAATTTCCCCTGGGGATCAATAAAGTATCTAGCTATCTATCTATAATAATAAATAATAAAAGCACACATTGATCCACATGAATGATTAATACAACATAGAAGTTATCAGAGAAGATACATGGATCAATAATTTAATTATTTAGTTTACGGTTTTGTCCAAAGCGACCTACAGTATATGAACCTTACAATAGTTAAAATGAACAGTTAACAGTTTTTAAAAGTTGGTAAGCAAGAATCAAGAAAAATAGTAATAAAAACAATATCAAATATCAATAATACAATAAACAAATACCATAAATATACAAGCCATAACTCTACGGATGAATTAATTAATTACGTGTAAACTGAACAGATGAGTCTTTAGATCCCTCCTGAAAGATCCAAAACTATCACAGGAACACAATGCTAGGCAACCCATTTTTTTTTTTTTTTTCAGTTACATGTGGTGACTGAATTATATGTATGTATTTATTTTATAAATGTAATTATCAGATAATTATTTTGTCATTTAACTTTGTGGAGACATCAGTGGATCCCACAGACAATAAAACCCAAACTGACCAGGAGAGAGACTGAGTACTGACCAGGAGAGAGGCTGAGTACTGACCAGGAGAGAGGCTGAGTACTGACCAGGAGAGAGACTGCGTTTACTTGCGTTTAGCCTCCACTACAGCCCTGACCAGGAGAGGGACTGCGTACTCTATTCATTAGCGTCCGATCTGGCACACATTTCACAGCTAGCTTTGTTAAACGTTTACTCGAATTTCACTGCTAGCTTTGTTAAACGTTTACTCAAACCGTAAAATGGAACAGGTGCCAAGAAATCCTCATTTATGTTATAAAATGCAAACATCATGTGTGACCCCAACAGATGGACTGATTGAACTTAACAAGCAGCAGAAAGCCTCTGTTGTTATCCCAATATGAGTGGGATAACGTTGTCTGTTGTCATATTTATGGGGGATCTGCAGGGTCGGTGAGGAGGCTGCCCACAGCTGCAGGTCAACAGTTGATCAACTGAGGAGGCCCAGGAGCTGAATCTGGGAGGGGGAGGAAAGGTCACGACCCCTAAGGGAGAGACAGAGTTCAGCAGAAATGCCCTCCAGAGCAGTGCTCCGTTAAATATTAAAATGAAGTAAATTTGAATCCAAATCAATCAACTCTGTTAAATGAATAGTATTCATATATGAATCCAAATGAACCTGCATAATCAGCAACTCCAGCATGATCTGGTGTGTGTCTAGCCTTTCACTACGCACCTAAGTGGGCTAGGAAGAGGTCACAGCGAGAGCTGTCACCCTCTAATCTTACTTAATTCCTTTTTTGTTGGGATAAATGACTATGCAGTTGGCCCTGCTTAAATCATAAGCACTCCTCTGTATGGCATCCAGCTTGCTGGCTACAATAGGAGGTCAAGATATCAAAGACTGAATCAGAGACAATTGCCTTATTGTCCAGTTATGAGTCATGACCTCGGTTTAAACTTGTGACTTGTTCGTTTATTTTGCAGCTAGAGGAAGAGGAGGTTACTGGCAGTTCATGCGTGATAAGAATCTCTGGATCTCAGTGAAGTTCACAGAGAGGAAAGGTTGTGCGAAGTTAAAGAGGAGAGGGGTCACTCATTACAGGATTAAAGCAAAGAGAAGTCAGCAACCGAGGAACAGTCAGAGTTCAAATACTGCAGGGTATTCTCTCACACACATGCACACACACACACACACACACACACACTCTCTCTCTTTCTCTCTCTCACACACATGCACACACACACACACACACTCTCTCTCTTTCTCTCTCTCACACACATGCACACACACACACACACAAACACATACTGTCTTTCTCTTTCTCTCTCTCTCACACACATGCACACACACACACACACACACATACACACACTGTCTTTCTATTTCTCTCTCTCTCGCACACACACACACACACATACTCACTCTCTCTCTCTCTCTCTCTCTCTCTCTCTCTCTCTCTCACACACACATGCACACACACATATACACACTCTTTCTCTCTCTTTCTCTCTTTCTCTCTCTCTCACTGTTTTTTTGACAAGTGTCTCTGAGGGGAGTTCTGATGTATATATTCTGTATATATATGTATATGTATATATATGTTCTGATGTGTCTCTGAGGGGAGTTCTGATATATATATATACAAACAACATAATATATGTACCTTAAAATATCATACAAATAAGTACACATAACATATGTAATAGAATACAGTTTTTCTCGATCGTTTTGATACCTCTGTCAACTCTGACATCACATTCTCAAAACAGTTAACACCCGTGTCTGAACAAAAGCACTCTGGACAAAATTACACATTTTGCTTGCAAAAGGCTGTTACTCTCTCAAAACACTTAAAACATGCAGCAAAAGCAAATCTTGCCTTCAAACACTACAACTTGTTGCCAATTCAAAAACACTCTTTAATCAATCATTACACACTGGGCAACAAAATGCAAAATCTAGTTCTCAAAATGAGCATTTTTGCTATGTCTGTTTCATTACTTTCTCATTTTTCTGGTATCAGAAAAAAACTCTGAAAAAACAAATTATTCATTCCTCCCAAGATGTAACTGTCATTCACATGTAAGACATACAGCAAACACCTAGCAAGATACTGTAAATTTCATTGAACTACAACTTTCATCGAAATAGACATACAGTAAAGACCTTTTGTACTGTTTTCTCCACCAAATAGGCAATACAGTACTTTGTCTAAATGTGCATTAGATCCATACTTGCAAATAGCAACACAGAACAGACATCTCTTATG
Source organism: Alosa sapidissima (assembly GCF_018492685.1). NCBI lineage: Eukaryota > Metazoa > Chordata > Actinopteri > Clupeiformes > Clupeidae > Alosa > Alosa sapidissima. The sequence goes on from NC_055961.1 coordinate 656,275, forward strand.
TAGAATGAATGATTGCTGATTGAAGAATTGTGCAAAGGAGTTTCACACAGGTGTATCAGAAATTCAGACTTATGCAAGGAATCTATACCACCTGTGAAAAGATGTTTTCCTTTTGTTTAGCATGGGAAAACCAATAGAGTTTGGGGCTTTTGAATGACACTTGTGTTAACTGTTTTGCAAAAGGGTGTGAGAAATGTGTGAACCCAATGAAAATGTGTGAACACATTCGCAAGAGATGACCTCTGCTGTGCAAAGAAAGTAGTCATGAAGACCAAGTGGGTTCTAGTTTACTTAAGCAGGGAAAAGCAATCGAGAAAACTGTAATAAGTATAAAATATATGTAATAGAATAATAATTACTAGCATATGTAAAAATGGATCTATAGGCTATTGTATTGACTTCCTGTGTCCTCAGGATGTTCATCAGAACACTCAGAGTACACAGCATTATCAATCCATATGATCTTCCACGATCAAACCAACACAGCATTATCAATCCATATGATCTTCCACGATCAAACATCCATGTTTGTGATGTAGTGTAGTGATTGTAGGACATACAGCAGCATGTATGTAGTGATTGTAGGACATACAGCATGTATGTAGTGATTGTAGGACATACAGTAGCATGTATGTAGTGATTGTAGGACATACAGTAGCATGTATAGTGATTGTAGGGACATACAGCATGTATGTAGTGATTGTAGGACATACAGCATGTATGTAGTGATTGTAGGACATATAGCATGTATGTAGTGATTGTAGGACATACAGCATGTATGTAGTGATTGTAGGACATACAGTAGCATGTATGTAGTGATTGTAGGACATACAGTAGCATGTATAGTGATTGTAGGGACATACAGCATGTATGTAGTGATTGTAGGGACATATAGCATGTGTGTAGTGATTTTACAAGAGTATACAATGTCAGATACTCTCATTCAAACAACAAACTGCTTCTGTGAAGCTTGGCTACTCGTATCAGTTATATGATGACTTTGATTTTCTGTCGCCCAATCAACAACTGCATACCCATACCGTACCACCTGCATACCGCCGTACCAACTGCATACCATACCAACTGCATACCCATACCGTACCAGGACCAAATAATCTTGGTACCCCAACTGAGGGAAGGAGCTTGGCAGTGCTCGGTTGTTTTGGCACGGTGCATGTTTTTGACAATGGGGACAAAATAATTGTGTCCCGTGCAGTTGGTGGAAATGCCCCAATTGAGTGCTGGACTGTTGAATGAGCCTGTTCCTAATCTGTTAGTTAGCTGCCTGTTCCTAATCTGTTAGTTAGCTGCCTGTTCCTGATCTGTTAGTTAGCTGCCTCTGATCTGTTAGTTAGCTGCCTGTTCCTGATCTGTTAGTTAGCTGCTATTTACAGAATGATGGGTATGTCCACCGTCCTCTCCAGCAGCCCAGTGCAGGTTAAATGGCAGGGCATGTTTGCCTTAATGCTAACGCATTGATTTGTGGGCCCTCTGGCATGTTTGCCTCATGCTAACGCATTGATTTGTGGTCACATAATTGAGGCTTCTTCCTCCTGGCAGCGGCTGCTGCCAGTGAGCTATTTGATCTCTGGCTAGCTGAGTATGTATGTATGTGTGCATTAAGCAAAGATCTCTTTGGCTAGCTGAGTATGTATGTGTGCATTAAGCCTGCCTTCCAACAGGACACCTGCTGTGCACCCTCTTGAGTATGTATGTATGTGTGCATTAACAGGACACCTGCTGTGCACCCTCTTGAGTATGTATGTATGTGTGCATTAACAGGACACCTGCTGTGCACCCTCTTGAGTATGTATGTATGTGTGCATTAACAGGACACCTGCTGTGCACCCTCTTGGCTGCCCATGATAGTGCCATGAGAATGCCATGAGAATGCCATGATAATGCCATGAGAATGCCATGATAGTGCCATGATAGTGCCATGATAGTGCCATGAGAATGCCATGATAATGCCATGATAATGCCATGATAGTGCCATGATAGTGCCATGAGAATGCCATGATAGTGCCATGATAGTGCCATGATAGTGCCATGATAGTGCCATGAGAATGCCATGATAGTGCCATGATAATGCCATGATAGTGCCATGATAGTGCCATGAGAATGCCATGATAGTGCCATGATAATGCCATGATAGTGCCATGATAGTGCCATGATAGTGCCATGATAGTGCCATGAGAATGCCATGATAGTGCCATGATAATGCCATGATAGTGCCATGATAGTGCCATGATAGTGCCATGATAGTGCCATGATAGTGCCATGATAGTGCCATGATAGTGCCATGATAGTGCCATGCCATGGGCCCCCAGCTGATCACTGCAGGCATCAGCGGAGCTCAAAGGTTGTGTAAGCAGCTCAGAACCTTCACTCGAGCCAGAATTCCTCTACATCACTCGAGCCAGAATTCCTCTACATCACTCGAGCCAGAATTCCCCTACATCACTCGAGCCAGAATTCCTCTACATCACTCGAGCCAGAATTCCTCTACATACTGATTTAATGCCCTTGGACAGAAACAGGTGAAGACTGACTGATCCAATCCCACTGCACAGCTGGCTGCTGATCCAATCCCACTGCACAGCTGCTGCTGCTGATCCAATCCCACTGCACAGCTGCTGCTGCTGATCCAATCCCACTGCACAGCTGGCTGCTGATCCAATCCCACTGCACAGCTGGCTGCTGATCCAATCCCACTGCACAGCTGCTGCTGCTGCTGATCCAATCCCACTGCACAGCTGCTGCTGCTGATCCAATCCCACTGCACAGCTGCTGCTGATCCAATCCCACTGCACAGCTGCTGCTGCTGATCCAATCCCACTGCACAGCTGCTGCTGATCCAATCCCACTGCACAGCTGCTGCTGCTGATCCAATCCCACTGCACAGCTGCTGCTGCTGATCCAATCCCACTGCACAGCTGCTGCTGCTGCTGATCCAATCCCACTGCACAGCTGCTGCTGATCCAATCCCACTGCACAGCTGCTGCTGATCCAATCCCACTGCACAGCTGCTGCTGATCCAATCCCACTGCACAGCTGCTGCTGCTGATCCAATCCCACTGCACAGCTGCTGCTGATCCAATCCCACTGCACAGCTGCTGCTGCTGATCCAATCCCACTGCACAGCTGCTGCTGCTGCTGATCCAATCCCACTGCACAGCTGGCTGCTGCTGCTGCTGATCCAATCCCACTGCACAGCTGCTGCTGCTGATCCAATCCCACTGCACAGCTGCTGCTGCTGATCCAATCCCACTGCACAGCTGCTGCTGCTGCTGATCCAATCCCACTGCACAGCTGCTGCTGATCCAATCCCACTGCACAGCTGCTGCTGCTGATCCAATCCCACTGCACAGCTGCTGCTGCTGCTGATCCAATCCCACTGCACAGCTGGCTGCTGCTGCTGCTGATCCAATCCCACTGCACAGCTGCTGCTGCTGATCCAATCCCACTGCACAGCTGCTGCTGATCCAATCCCACTGCACAGCTGCTGCTGATCCAATCCCACTGCACAGCTGCTGCTGCTGCTGATCCAATCCCACTGCACAGCTGCTGCTGCTGCTGATCCAATCCCACTGCTGCACAGCTGCTGCTGCTTAGAGAGTCTAGACGCTTGACGGTTCCCAGATGTGCATGAGGCAGTAAAGCGCCTCGGGGCATATTCTCATATTCTCATCGGGGCATATTCTCATCGGGGCATATCCTCATCGGGGCATATTCTCATCGGGGCATATTCTCATATTCTCATCGGGGCATATCCTCATCGGGGCATATTCTCATCGGGGCATATTCTCATCAGGGCATATTCTCGGGGCATATTCTCGGGGCATATTCTCGGGGCATATTCTATTCTCGGGGCATATTCTCGGGGCATATTCTCATCAGGGCATATTCTCGGGGCATATTCTCGGGGCATATTCTATTCTCGGGGCATATTCTCGGGGCATATTCTATTCTCAGGGCATATTCTCGGGGCATATTCTCATCAGGGCATATTCTCGGGGCATATTCTCGGGGCATATTCTCATCAGGGCATATTCTCGGGGCATATTCTCGGGGCATATTCTCGGGGCATATTCTCAGGGCATATTCTGCTGTCTTGACGGATTTGCCACCCTTCTCAAGCAGACTGAGAGAGAGTGTCGCTTTCAGCACCCCATGCACAGACTCACCCCATGTACAGACTCAGCACCCTGCGCACAGACTCAGCAGGCTTTCAGCTTTCAGCACCCCGCGCACAGACTGCAGGCTTCAGCTTTCAGCACCCCATGCACAGACTGCAGGCTTCAGCTTTCAATACCCATAGTTACACAGGAACAGATCGTATAGCCCTCTCTAGCCCATATAGTCACCTCCAGAACAGATCGTATAGCCCTCTCTAGCCCATATAGTCACCTCCAGAACAGATCGTATAGCCCTCTCTAGCCCATATAGTCACCTTATTCAGCCCCGCCCATTTTTTAAAATTCCACGTTGTCTTTAAACTTCCGGTCGGCTAGCTCCGTCTAGTTAGCTTCATTGGGATAACACGGCAGAAGAGGATAGAGAGGCTAGTTAGCTTCATTGGGATAACACGGCAGAAGAGGATAGAGAGGCTAGTTAGCTTCATTGGGATAACACAGCAGAAGAGGATAGAGAGGCTAGTTAGCTTCATTGGGATGACATGGCAGAAGAGGATAGAGAGGCTAACTTGGGAGGAAAATGACAAATGCCATCAGGAGGTCAGACTGCAATATTGTACTTCGCTACCCAAGGCTATTCAGCCCTACGGAGTGGGTAGACGATGTGGCAGTGGCCGCTGTATCGTATGGAGAAACTCGCAAATCCTTATATGTTTGGTAACTATGGTAACTAGTTTAGAAAGCCATTACAGAACAGCCTCTCCAAAGTAAGTGTTTTCCTAACTTCAGATAGGAAAGAAATGTCAGAAATGTCTTAAGTCACCAAAATCCTAAATAAACGTTCCTAACTTTATGATGACCCATAACACAGTCATCTCGATAGAGCTCTGCTATCTCAATGTATCGCAATGGATGTACTGCTCAATCGGAAGTTCGGAGACAAGGTGGGCAAAGCTAGAGCCCCCCCCATGTTTGCGCACGGAATAAGGTGAATAGCAGCTACCTCCAGAACACATCATATAGCCCTGACCCTCCAGAACACATCATATGGCTCCAGAACACATTATATGGCCCTAGAACACACCATATGGCTCTAGAACACATCATATGGCTCTAACCCTCCAGAACACATCATATGGCTCCAGAACACATCATATGGCTCCAGAACACATCATATGGCTCTAGAACACATCATATGGACCTAACCCTCCAGAACACATCATATGGCTCCAGAACACATCATATGGCTCCAGAACACATTATATGGCTCCAGAACACATCATATGGCTCTAGAACACATCATATGGCTCTAACCCTCCAGAACACATCATATGGCTCTAGAACACATCATATGGCTCTAACCCTCCAGAACACATCATATGGCTCTAGAACACATCATATGGCCCTAACCCTCCAGAACACATCATATGGCTCCAGTGAGAAAAGAGTTTGATAAAATAATAATATCTCATATTATTCTTCTATATGATAAAATAATTTAATAAAATAATACTATCTCATATTACTCTTCTATATGAGAAAAGAGTTTAATAAAATAATATCTAATATTACTCTTCTAAATGAGAAAAGAGTTTAATAAAATAATAACATTTTATATTACTCTTGTATATGATAAAATAATTTAATAAAATAATATCTCACTCTTCTATATGGGAAAAGAGTTGGTAACACTTTATTTGAAGGGGTCTACATAAGGGTGACATGTAACCGTCATAAGAATGACTTGACACATGTCATGTACATTAATGACACATTATTGATGTTTATGACTGTTGTCATAATGTGTCATTTGGTTTTTGGAATGTCAAGTTGACATTGTTTGGGTGTCATCATCATGACAACTTGACATTAGCCAAGATGACATTATTTGATGGGTCTTTGTCATGACAACTTTAGCCAAGAAAATATAACCTGTTTACAATATTGTCATGATGACTTGACATAGCCAAGAAAGAAATGCAAGGTGTTTGGCATGATATTGTCATGACAACTTGACATATAACTGTGTTTGGCCTGACTTATCTTCTAGGTTTGTAAAGTGAAGGGCCTGAACAATTGACTGTCATGACACCATTATAATTGTGTCATGAATACTTTCCTTGACCTCAACTACAGTGGTACAGTTTTGACTTGTCATTAAGCTGTCACAAAGAACTATTACACACCAAAATAGTTTCCTGACAGTGTCATGAATTGTCATGACAACTTGACATAATTGTTTAATTATTACATGAACAAGTTCATATAACGGTGTTTGGCCTGACTTATCTTCTAGGTTTGTGAAGTGATGGGCCTGAACAATTGGCTGTCATGACGCCATTATAAATTGGTCATGAATACTTTTCTTGACCTCAACTACAGTGGTACAGTTTTGACTTGTCATTAAGCTGTCACAAAGAACTATTACACACCAAAATAGTTTCCTGACAGTGTCATGAATACTTACCTTTGACCTAAAGTACAGTTAACCATCTGAGATGTTTCCTGAACATGTCATTAAGTGCCATTACACTATCATGTAGGTCATATTTCTGTACATTTTACATTTCTGGAACATTGAGTCTAATTTCAACTATAATGACAACAAATACCATACTCAGTCATGACTTAAGAGTTTATTTCAGCAATGCATTTTGCAAAACCATAGTACATGGACATGTTACCATGCCAGCTAACCTAACTGTGCATGTGGAACATGCATTAAACTATTCACATACTAGTCTTTAAGCACCATTTCATTGCCATCATTTCTGCAGCTTTTTCAAATCATGCATGAGTCTACCCAACACACCATTGCGATGACGGATTCCTAACCAGTAGTACCATTCAATCATTTTAAGGTGTGTTTTGAGGGACTGAGGGGTTAGATTCCCCCTGAGACGTCATATTTGTCTGTGTAAGGGGCACTTATTTTAATGTAGAGTGAAGCGCTGCCTTGCTAAGGAACTTTTCACAAGAGGAGTAGACAAATGAAAGTACCAAAATAGTTTACCCAGAACATATAGCCGGCATTTATTAAACATCAAATATGAAACAGTATGACCTTGTTTCTCTTTTCTGTCCTTTTAGTTGTGAAAATCAGTATTTCTTTTAGTTTTCAACCTTTTCACACAAGTTGAGAAAAATATAAAGTAAAATGACCTCAGAGCTTTGATAAAATAATCCCAAAATAATAAACCAAAGTCCATCTACCCGGGTAGTATGCTTTTTTTTAAGTGGTGCGATCTCGCGCTTATCTGTAGGCTACGATGAAATGAAGACATATTGAGTAGAAGCAGTTCGTGTTGCAGGCAAGATGATCATTCGCGCCCTCTGCTCTTCTGCCTCACGTGTCCAATGGAACACTCTGCATAGCAACAACCTGCATAGCAGGGCAACAATTCAATTCAATTACTCTCTCGATACATTTTAGCAGATCTGGAAATATAAGTCATATTCATGAACTATAGTAGCTTATTCTTATTTTTAATCTATACATTCACTACAAAGCCTACATGAAACTTCAGCACTAGCATATCACGTTGTAACATGGCTTCAACATAGCATGAATTAGCACTTCAAATCATTAAACTCATGTTCAACTCCGATTGGTTTTTAGCTTATGCAGTACCATCAATACCCACTTCCCATTTCCACACAATGCATTAAACAACTGAGTTATATGGAAGCATATGGGTAGCTTTATTCAAATGAGAATGCAATCTGCAATATGCAATTCAAAAAGACATTACATTATGCAATTGCAAATTCATTATGCAATTTAATATTGCAATTTGCAATAATTTCCAACAAATTGTATTTTAATCTGCAGAGTGACAACGAAATCCTAAAATCAATTCCAATAATTTTGGTTAAAAAATAGAATAAACATGGATTGAATTGCATTCCATTTTGCCATGGTACTTCAGTCTCAAAATTCAAATGGCAATTCATTTTGCATTTCAATTTTCAATATTCAGTTTCATCATTTAACTGTCAATTCGTTTTGCAATTTAATATTTAAAGTGCAATGTAGGATTGCATTTTAAAAACATATTTGGCAAAACTGTCAATGCCAGCCTGAAAACATTTTGGATTATTTTGGGCAAAACATTTTGCCATCGTTTTGAGGCATTGGCAATTGCATAATGTAATGTCTTTTTGAATTGCATATTGCAGATTGCATTCTCATTTGAATAAAGCTACCCATATGCTTCCATAGAGTTACAGCAAAATAAAAGTTTTACGTGCTTAACTCATTAAACACATCTATCACGCCATGTCTGCTACTAACATAGATGACGAACACGTGTAAAACACTCACCGGAGAAAACTCATACAAGTAAGTAAACTCCTTGTCGGAATTTCGACCCTTTGCTGTTATTCCTTCCTTAGAAGTAGGTTTGGTGGGAAAACCCCTTTTAACTAGCTCTTCAAGGGAAAACATAACTAAAAGTAAGAAATTAGATATTAAACTAGAATAATGTAATCCTATTAGTAGGCTATTTTCGAGTGGGTTACATCTGCAATGCACCTTCAATATGTTGAGTAGCCTATATCAAATCTATAATGGTGTCATGACAGCCAATTGTTCAGGTTCATCACTTCACAAACCTAGAAGATAAATCAGGCCAAACACAGTTATATGTCAATTTTGCATTTCTTTCTTGGCTAATGTCACGTTGTCATGACAACGGTTTACATTTTCTTGGCTAATGTCAAGTTGTCATGACAGATACACCCTCAAATAATGTCATCTTGCCTAATGTCAAGTTGTTATAATGATGACACCCAAACAATGTCAACTTGACATTCCAAAAACCGAATGACACTTAATGACAACAGTCATAAACATCAATACTATGTCATTAATGTGCATGACATGTGTCATGACATTCTTATGACGGTTACATGTCACCCTTGTGTAGACCCCTTCAAATAAAGTGTTACCAAAGAGTTTAATAAAATAATAACATTTCATATTACTCTTCTATATGATAAAATAATTTAATAAAATAATATCTCATATTACTCTTCTTTGGACCCGCCTCTCTACCTGTGTGTGTCTTTCTGTTTATGTAACTCTACCTGTGTGTGTTTTGCTGTTTATGTAACTCTACCTGTGTGTTTGTTTTTTATATTTGTTTGTATCTATGAGAAAATGGTAAATCATCTTTGAGTGTCTTGAAAAGCGCTATATAAATTAAAGGTATTATTATTATTATTATTTGTAATGATAAGTGAGCAGTTGGAATTGTAGTTAAAACAGTAAACAGTCCAATAAGACACAGAACAAACAAATGGTTTGTATCCATTTTATTTCTTTATTTAGGTTGTCAGTGCAAATAAACACCCAAAATGACATTAAAAAAAAAGAAACAGTATTTCTGGTTGTCTCATTGAAATTGAAATGTTATTTGCAAACTAAAAAAAGTCTTTAATGCACAGTGCAGGCCACCATAATTCAGACTGAATAGTGGCTCGTTTGAAACAAATGTTAAAGTAACAGAGCTCCACTTTGAAACACACACACACATGTACGTGCACACACGTGCACACACACGCACTCTCTCTTTCTCTCTCTCACACACAAACACATATAATGATAAAGTCACATAGTCATTTGAAAGTCAATGATTGTATCAAACAGACCGTAGCTGTTTGAAATAACAACCTGCCCAGGATAAAACATTTATTTGATTTCAAGACCCAGCAGTACCCCATCCCAGTGTTGATACACAGATCCCTTCCATGCAGAAACATGCAGTAGGCAGCAGTGTATAGCAATTGGACTTATCACCACAGGTTGCAGAATAAAGATTTTCATCAGCTAACAATATAGAGACACATGCAAAAAACAGCCATCCTCCACCATGATATGTACATATTGAACAAAAAACAGCCATTCTCCACCAAGATATGTACATATTGAACAAAAAACAGCCATTCTCCACCATGATATGTACATATTGAACAAAAAACAGCCATTCTCCACCATGATATGTACATATTGAACAGAATACGTTTCCTGTACATCATAGGGCATTTAAAAACTAGGGCAATATATTTTTTTTTTTTTACTTTTGAACCATACAAAATAATTGTCTTTCATAATGAAACTATTTACAGAATATTTGTTAAAACATGTTCAATGGTTTAAAGACATATGGAGTTGTATGTACCTTTTTTTCTGTACATTTCAAAAGATCACCTTAAGACTGCATGAACATACCTGGATGGGTTTAATGTGCACAAACTCGTATACAGTATACATACATGCACACAGGGACTCACACGCCAACAAACACCACATGCACACAACCACACACACACACACACACACACACACACACACACGCATGCACACACGCACAGAGACACACAACGAACCAACCAATGAACCAACAAATTGACCAAAAATGATTGACTTAATACCTTAAGAAAGCTTACAGCAGGTATGCCATAACAGTAGCAGAGCCCAAGGTCACCATCATTCAAGGACAAATGACATTTAACTTGAGGCGTTTGATGGGCCGAGGGAACTCAGCTGATGCGTAATGCCAAACCTGGCCCTCTGAAGTTACGCTATCTGAGTGAGTGTGTACAGTATACAAAAGCTCAACGCATTCAAGCTGCTTCATATTTTAAACAAAGTACAAAACAACTACTGTTTCTTTTTCCTTCTTTTAAAAAAAAACTGCTCAAGAACTCCATACGTCTTTGATGTATTCATGATACAGAAATGGTTGAAACTGACCTCCTCCACACAGTTACTCTGCAATTGCAGGTCAAACTGTCATCACATGCAAACATGGAGTCCTCTACTGAATAATTTGTTGGAAAATAGGAGTCATGTGGGGATCTTCAAAGGTGTTGGAAATAAATAAATACTTGAATTGATAAAACTGAGATCACGGGCCTGATTCTGTATAAAACAATGTAAATATATTGTTATTGTTAAATATAATGTAAATATATTGTTATCTTTTCTGCCCTGGGGATGAATGACACTAATGCCTCACATGTTTGTTTGTTTGTTTGTTTGTTGTGTTGTGCTTCACATTGCAATATTGTTTAGATTTCCCTTACTTGTAAAAAGGTGGAATGCCCTGATTGGGATCTAAACCAATAAGAAAGTGGATGTTATAGAAATAGTTTAGTTCAGAAAAAGTTTCGTTTTTCATGTCAAATATTTTTGCCCTTTTCCATAGTTCACAGAATATGAGGAAGAGAAATGAAATGCAACAAGAAAATATTTCAGGATACACAATTGAGGTCACCGGCTCAACTAATAATAATAACAATAACAAATATAATTTGGTACCTACTCATTTAGACGATCATGAAATTAACTAATAATAATAACAGTAACAAATATAATTTGGTACCTCCCCATTTAGACGATCATAAAATTGCAAAATCTATAACAATGAGATACAAAATATTCGTTTTGAATTGAAAAGGTTTGGATTTGGCTGTATTGGTCATATAATGAAACTTTGGATCCAGTAAATCAAAAGAAGAACAGAGAGGGAGAGAAACAAAGAGAAAAAGAAACTAGGAGTGAACTAATAGAGCAGTGACCCTCTCATGTGCCCCGTGTCCGGGGTCCAGCTCTTCAGCGGGTTTGCAAGCGCGTGGATCTGACTGCTACTGCAGAGAGCTCAGTCTGTGGTCGTACTGGCTGGGGTCCTCATCTGTTGCTGGCTCCTCTTTGATGTTAATCTCACAGTGCGCCATCACCTGCCCCTGATCCCCGCTCGCCCTCCTCACCTGCCCTTTGCCCCGCTGGAGCATGTAGTAGAGGATGGGGTTAGCTCTGGTCAGTCGAGGAGAGTCGGGGCCGGAGCCACAACCCTCCTCCCGCCCCTCCGCCTGCCTTTCCCCAGCTGGGCTCTGGCACTCCTGCTTCACAGACCCAGGGCTTCTTGTTGTTGTTGTTGTTCTTGTTAATGTTGTTGTTGTCTGGGCGGCAGCATTGTTCCTCGGCGACTCGTGAAAGCCGTTGCTGCCGTTCGTCGGCCAGTGGGCAGCGCTGCCGGCGGACCTGGGGCTCGGAGATGCACGCTGCCATGGCAACTGAGAGAGTTTGTGGTTGAAGTGTAGCTGGTGTGGAGGGAGGCTCCCGTTGACCTTGGTGTGCGTTTCACTGGGGCTGGACAGCCCACTGCCCTGAGACAAGCCCTTCAGACAGTTGTCTGACAGCAAGAGCTGTTTGAGCACGTTGAAGCCCTGGTGGTCTCGTGGAAGCACCTTGCTGACGGGACTCCTCGCTGGGGATTCCTCCTGCTCTGGACTCAGCAGCAGCTTGCCACCGAGTCCCACGTAGGAGTCCACCGGGCCCGAGCTGAGCTCGCTGGTCAGCTGCTCCGCCAATTCCATACAGAGTCTCCTTCTCTTAGGGCTGGGGCCCCCACGATGATCCTGCTGTTCCTGCTTCAGTGCTCTGGGGTCGTAGTCCGCGGGCGTACCAGGGTTGTAGGTGCTGGTCAGCGCTCTGGGGTCATAGTCCGAGGGCGCGCCAGGGTTGTAGGTGCTGGTCTGCTGTTTCAAGAGCTGACTGAGGAGGCCGTATTTAGAGACAATATCGTCGGGACACGGCTCAGATTTAAAGTCGCCCTGATGCTCAAAGAGGGGCCTGTGTCTCTCGTGGCGTCCATGGGCCCAGTGTTGGAGCCCAGTGTCACTATGGAAGGGGTTTGGAAACGGGCTATCTTCTTTGGGCTCTGTTTTGATCTTGATATCCATCGAGGGCCCGTGCAAGCCGTCACGGACATCGGGGGAGCGAAAGCTCGGCTGGTCCTCTGTGCTTCTCCTGCCGCTGGGTTGCTCCGCGTGAGACGCCGAGCCCAACAACAGCTGCAGCACCGTCCGCCTCTCGAGCAGACTCTCGATCTGTGACGCTGCTGGCGATGCAGGCGACTCTCGTCTGTGCGGCGTGAAACTGCAGCGCGGAGGCGGCTCTACTACCGGACTGCCGTTCCTCTGTGCCGGAGGAGGGCTCAGACACTCCAGTAAAGCAGAGGGCTTACTGGGCACCAGGCTAGGACTTGGACGCTTGGTGGGCACCAGGCTAGGACTCGGAAGCTTGGTGGGCCTCCGGATCAGTGGTGGTGGAGAGGGGGAGCTGTTTGTTAGACCACACTGTGCCAAGTTCTGCAGCAGTTTACTGGCGCTGAAACCGGTGGCCTTTTCACTGGAGCTGTTATTGGCTTTACACAGATCCAGAGGACTGGACTGGACTTGGGGGGAGGAGAAAGCGTACGGAGACTGACTGCCACTTGCGTCTTCGTTCAGGGAGGATCTGGTCATGGCGCGACCAACACCAATGCGGCAGTCAGCAGGGCTTTGTCTGAGGCTCTCCTCATACGTGCTGCCAATCAGTTTAAGTGGGTCTGTGGGCAGGATGTTGAGGGTTTTGTTTACCTTCTCGTTGTTTTGGCGGCCCAACAGTAACTGCATGAGAGTGACCTTATGATGGGATTGGGTGTCTGGGCTGACATCCCGTTCCCCGGCCGCAGAGACCTTTGGTCCCGGAGTGTCTGGCTTCCACCTGTTTAACAGAGTCTCTGTGAGCTTATCCAGCGGGCAAGAGGGCGAGGAGGAGGAGGAGGAGGTGCAGGGGGGGGCTGGTTCGTGGCTGGGCGCTCTGGTGTGCATGGACAGGTCGATGGGAGAGCAGCTGGAGTAGTAGCTCTCCACATCGCTGCTGGATTTGGTCGGGCTGCGGTACTGGTCCGATTGAATCCGGTGGTCCAGCAGGAGAGAGGGCGTCCGGCTGGGCGGGATGCGCTCCTCCTCACGCTCCTCCTGCTGCTCCTCCAGGTGCCCGCTCCTGGTGAGCTGCTTGTGGGAGTTGTGGTTGTTGAGAAGGAGCAGCAGGAGGCTGCTGCAGTTCTGTGGGGGTCTGGAGCTGCTCCTGTCCCTCTGGGGCTGTGAGCTGGCGTGAGGTGAGACCACACTGCTGTTGCTGCTGCTGCTGCTGAGTGCCAAGCTTGGAGCAGGGCTGCCCTTAGTTGAGCTTGCCGACGCAAGGGGAGAGGTTCTGCTCTGGCTGTTCATAGAGCTCTCAGCCTCCGAGACCATCCGGGTCTCTCCAATGCTCGCCGGCTTCCTGTCCTGTGAGGATTTCTGCGAGGCGATGGCTGCCAGTCTCTCGCTGGCCGACTGTCCTGCCAGTTGTGCTTTGAGGACCTGCTCCCTGGAGTACTGCTTCAGGTGGGCCTCGCTGGAAAGGAGCAGAGCCAGCTGGCTGCAGGCCATGCTGGGTCGCGGCGAGGGGGCGGGGCTCGATCGCGTTTTCACCAGGTTCGCCACGGCCTTCAGTCGCTCGGCGCAGGACACGGCAGAGTTGGAAGGGCTGAGCTGTGCCGCGGCACTCACGTTGGAGCGGGGCGACTCTGAGAGGCGCTCCTGGCTGGCTCGCCGGCTGTCATAACTCTCGTGGCTTTGGCTCTTACTCTTCCTCACCAGGCCCTTGAGGCGGTTGGAGGCCGTGCCGTAGGCTTCAAAGGCATCGTGCCGCGATGCGTCCGGGGACTTGCCACCACCGTTCTGTGCTTCCGGCTGCTGGGCCATGGCCACGCCCTGCAGCCTAGAGCTGAAGGTGGTCAGGAGGGAGGCGAGCAGCGTGCTCTCCCCCAGTGGAGGCCCATCCTGCCCAGACCTTTGCTGCTGCTGTCCCCCTCCCAGATGCCCGTTCAGGCTTGCCGATGATGGGGCCTTCCTCCAGTTGTCCTCTGCCTCCTGCCAGGCCCCTGACCGTAGGAGCCTGGCCTTCTTGAGATGCTGACTGGCTCCTCCTCCTGGGGGGCTGGCCTTCTTGAGATGCTGACTGGCTCCTCCTCCTGGGGGGCTGGCCTTCTTGAGATGCTGACTGGCTCCTCCTCCTGGGGGGCTGGCCTTCTTGAGATGCTGACTGGCTCCTCCTCCTGGGGGGCTGGCCTTCTCTCTCACCGCAGGGCCGTGATTGGCCAGCGTCGGGCCTTGAGCTGCCGCCGCCGCTACGTGGTTCCGTCGTTCCTCATCGCCGTTGCGGTCAGCGTCCGATCTCCTGGTTGCCGTGGCGCCGGGCCCAGTGGCCACAGGATGCATTAGTAATCCTTCCAGATAGGTCAGAACGGCTGAATCCTGGTGTGTCTCAGGGCCAGCGTCCTCCCCATGAGTCATGTTCAACAGCAGCAGCGCCCCCCTGTGGTGTGATGATGATTCGTGACTACCAGGAAAGGAGTGGCCTCGGGAGTGACCCGAGTGGCCCTGGGAGTGGCGATGACATTAACCTCTGCACATGAAGCCAGCTGAGCTCACTGGGTCGGCCGTCGACAGCTGCTCAGCTTCTTTTTTTTTTCTTCTCTCCTGCTCAGATGCTTTTCAGATCACTAGCGCCCAGCGTGGCAAAGGCCGTGGTGTAGGTCAGCCAGGCAGGAGGGGGGCAGGCCGTGGTGTAGGTCAGCAGGCCGCCCCTGTGTGGGGAGCAGACGCTGGCAGGGGCTTTAGAACAGATTTAGAACTGGACCCTGCCATGCCAAGGATGCCGCTGTGCCCTCGGGGGCGGGGGGGGGGGGGGGGTCTGGGGTCGCCCTGCGTCGTCTTTTTGCCCCGCTGATCTCACACACAGCCGCTGTTGGGTAGAGAGGGAAACATGGCATGAGTGTGTTGGCACGGAGGCTCAGACATAACATCCATTTCAACACATTGGCTGTGCCCTGACGAGTGAGAAGTTCATTTGGACTAAGACACACACACACACACACACACACACACACACACACACACACACACACACACATACAGGCCTGTCATGGAACTATGTTGTCTTTCAGTAGCATAGTCAGCATCAGTCATATTTATACTAATATTGATGCGTTCCCCTAAGGTGCACCTGTCTAGTGTTTCATCAACAGACCAATGAATAATGGGGGAACATAAATTGACTGATATTTTTCACATAACCCCCCAACTTAATCCATTGACAGTCGTACAGCAGAATGCAAATGAACGTCTACCCCAAGCCCCTCGGGTGTGAGAAGCGTTTGAGTACCGAAAAGCTAATTCCACACGCAGACTATCATTTCTGAGGATTATATCTGCTTGTAGACCAACTGGGACTGGCAGATCATTCAGGTCTGAGTTGGGTTCAAATGATCTCTAGAGATACACACACATTCGGTGTTGCCTTAATCCCACACATGTCGTTTGATCATCCTTTTCAACTCGCATCACTATAAAATCTCATAAAACCAGACAACAATCAGCTGCTCCCGATGCATTTCTATGGAGCCGTAAGTTGAAGCTGTCAGAGTGTGTCTGCCTGCGCAGAGCTACTCAACTGCCATTGGCTCATCTTCGCTTGATGGGTGGGGCTTGCGATAGGTCAATTAGAGTATAAGTCAGAATTGGAATTAGAATCACAAGAAAGTCCTGCAGAGACCAGTCTTGGTCAGAGTTACTGGTTAAGTGTTGCAGGGAGACACACACACACACACACACACACACACACACACACACACACACACACACACACACACACACACAGAGACCAGTTTTGGTCAGAGTTCCTGGTGAAGTGTTGCAGGGAGACACACACACACACACACAGACCAGTCTTGGTCAGAGTTCCTGGTGAAGTGTTGCAGGGAGACACACACACACACACACACACACACACACACACACAGACCAGTCTTGGTCAGAGTTCCTGGTGAAGTGTTGCAGGGACACACACACACACACACACACACACACACACACAGAGACCAGTCTTGGTTAGTGTTCCTGGTGAAGTGTTGCAGGGAGACGGGGGCCGGCCGAGGGCCTGTGTGTGTGTGTGTGTGTGTGTGTGTGTGTGTGGGCAATCTGCACCTGTCACACTGAGGCAGGGGTTGTGCAGGGCACGGGCAGCAGTGCTAGCCTTGTCAGATAACGTGACACCACCATGGGCTACAGACACACACACACACACGTACACACACACACACACACACACACAGACACACACTCACACACACACACACACACACACGTACAGTACACACACACACACACACACAGAGCTGCTGGCAGCCAGAGCCAGATGCAGCTCCTGGTGTGTGAAGACCCTTAGTACACACATAGAGTAATACACAAACACACACATCATCTCACATCTAGGTTCTCACACACACACAAACATACTAACATCGAGACGCACATACACACATGAACACAAGGACACACAAACACAGATGCGCTTTCACACCCGCCCACACACACACAAACATACTAACATCGAGACGCACATACACACATGAACACAAGGACACACAAACACACATGCGCTTTCACACCCGCCCACACACACACACTCAACTCTGTCAGCACTGGCCAAACAGCAGAGCATAGCCACAGTCTCAGGCTGCGTGTATCTCAGTGTTTTCCACATTGACTTATTTGTGGCGGCCCACCACAATATAAACATTGACCACCACACAATGATTTTCCTGGTTGTACTAAATTGTGCTTAATTCTGGTTAGCATCATAGCCATGCTGCACTAATTTGTTAAAAACTGTTGCATTCAAGTTAATTCTGCCAACATGCCACCACAAATAGAATTCAATTATGTGGGAAACACTGTATCTCCACACAAAGGTTCATTAATACATGCAGTACACTGCACTAGACCCCCCCCCCCCCCCCCCCCCCCCCCCCCCCCATACACTGCACTGCACTAGAGGTGTTTCATGTGTGTGTGTGTGAGTGTGTGTGTTTCATTACGGGGAGAGGAAGTGTTTCATGTGTGTGTGTGTGAGTGTGTGTGTTTCATTACGGGGAGAGAAGTGTTTCATGTGTGTGTGTGTGAGTGTGTGTGTTTCATTACAGGGAGAGGAGGTGTTTCATGTGTGTGTGTGTGTGTGTGAGTGTGTGTGTTTCATTACGGGGAGAGGAGGTGTTTCATGTGTGTGTGTGTGAGTGTGTGTGTTTCATTACGGGGAGAGGAGGTGTTTCATGTGTGTGTGTGTTGTGTGTGAGTGTGTGTGAGTGTGTGTGTTTCATTACGGGGAGAGGAGGTGTTTCATGTGTGTGTGTGTGTGTGAGTGTGTGTGTTTCATTAAGGGGAGAGGAGGTGTTTTGTGTGTGTGTGTGTGTGTGTGTGTGTGTGTGAGTGTGTGTTTCATTAAGGGGAGAGGAGGTGTTTTGTGTGTGTGTGTGTGTGTGTGTTTGCGTGTGTTTCATTACTGGGAAAGGAGGAGGTGTTTCATTGATCATCTGTCTGTGTATCATCAGGGTTGTTTATCAGGCGAGATGTGATTAGTGGGCTGTTTTGCCACCTCCTGTCACACAGCCACACTTCCCAAAATACAAACGACCTGAGTCTAAAGCCCCTCCCTGTTCTAAAGCCCCTCCCTGGCGTCGTGTCACTAGGGCTTATTTGACGTCACACCACCAGCGTGCCTGACATGAGCAAAGGCTCCTTAATGACCCAACGCAGGCTGGGCATGACGGGCTCCTTAATGACCCAAAGCAGGTTGGGCATGACGGGCTCAACAACAAAATCCAATTGGTTGGAACATTGACTGACAATCAGTTTGTTCAGTTAGAATCCCAGAAAATGGTAAAACAAATAAAAATATAATGACACAACATACCACCCCAACCAAACCTTATAGATTATGTAAGTTATATATAAGTTGTCAAGCTTAATCAGACAGATTAATTGTCCCATTACAGCTTATGCAAAATGACGTACACCCATTTGAATGAGGACAAAAGTGACGACAAGCCCATAACTGGGCAACTCTGTTTGCAAACTTCCCCCAGTTTCACTCCAGTTATTCCTACATGAGATGACATTTTCACTGGGAATTTATTTTCCCCATGCACATGAACACATCATAGGTTTCCTTTACGTCTAGTAGCCTATGCTGATTGCTGTGTGCATGGGATTGACGTATGTGCAGAGTAGAAATTTGACTGAAATTGCATTAAATCAGGTTGTTTTAACTAATATTATGCTAAACACACTGACGAAGGCCATCAGGCCGAAACGTTTGTCAATTAACCCCTGTGCTAAAATGGATTAAAAGCAAGAAAAGATTTTTGGAGTGCGACCATTTGTTATTTTCTATGAGTTCCCTGGATTACGCACCCACAAAGAAACAAGAGAATAATCGGGAGAGCGCGGTGTTGGCCAAGAAAAGAACTAATATTATGCTGCAAGATGGGGTTTTGTCCACTACATTTAAGTTTCCCTGTTATAGACTAACTTGCCATATAAAAAATTCCCAGTTTACTCCCATTAATTCCCGTTTATTTCCGTATATTCCCGTTAATTCCCATGGAAAGTTTCCAACTTTGAAAATTACCGAAATTTTGCAACCCTACCAGTATCACAAACATCTTGGCATATAATTACCACTATGAACATATTGGTATATCATTACCACCATGAACATATGGGCATATTATTACCACTACTATAATTGCATATCATTACCACTACTATGAACATCTTGGCATATCATTACCACCACTATGAACATCTTGGCATATCATTACCACTATGAACATCTTGGCATATCATTACCACCACTATGAACATCTTGGCATATCATTACCACTATGAACATCTTGGCATATCATTACCACCACTATGAACATCTTGGCATATCATTACCACTATGAACATCTTGGCATATCATTACCACCACTATGAACATCTTGGCATATCATTACCACTATGAACATCTTGGCATATCATTACCACCACTATGAACATCTTGGCATATCATTACCACTACTATAAACATCTTGGCATATCATTACCACCACTATGAACATCTTGGCATATCATTACCACTACTATAAACATCTTGGCATATCATTACCACCACTATGAACATCTTGGCATATCATTACCACTACTATAAACATCTTGGCATATCATTACAGCTACTATGAACTGTAAAGAAGGGCCCTTATTCAGCCTGGTGACCCTTTGTGTTGAAACACCACCAGCACCTCCACACCACCACCAGCACCTCCACCACCAGCACCTCCACCACCACCACCAGCACCTCCACCACCACCACCAGCAGCACCTCCACCACCACCACCAGCAACTCCACCACCACCACCACCAGACCACCACCAGCACCGGCACCAGCACCACCAGGCAAGCGGTCAGGCACCAGGGCCAGTGGGGAGAACTGACTCAGCTGTGCAGGGCAGCATGCTGTTCAACAGACCCCTTGAGTATGCAGGCCACAGTGCCGAAGTGAGCTTCAATGAGACCTGTCATGTAAGGACAGGGGAACATGCTTGTAAGACACATACACACACACACACACACACACACACCCTCGGAGTCATATACACTCGTACACACCCTCCGTGTGCATATTGAAAATGACCTCACACATCTGTAAATCTGTCCTCGTGCAATAGTCCCCAAGCAACGACCCCTGCTGGACATGAAAGAGGGAGAGAGAGAGAGAGAGAGAGAGAGAGAGAGGAGAGAGAGAGAGAGAGAGAGAGAGAGAGAGAGAGAGAGCACCCCTCCTGAGCTACTGGGCCTGAGTAATTATCCATTATCTTTGACAATGTCAAGCAATAACAGCCAACAGCATTTTAAGTGATTTTGGGGCCAGTGGCGAAAAGCACGGCGAGGACACAGAAAGCTTCATCATCCGCGGGAGTCTGTTCTCTCTGTCTCTCACACACACACTCACACACACATATACACACACACACACAAAGCAACAACAAGAAGGTCACAACATTATCAGAGCCTCAGAGGCAATTTCCAGGCACAAGTCACAAGAAAATGGACTGTGCAGACCGCGACACACACACACACACACCACACACACACACACACACACACACACACACCAGACCCCATGCTAATGTCAGAGATTTCATATCCAAAGCCAATCTACCATCGTTCACATGCCGAGTACAAGATTAATTGCAACCCCCCCCCCCCCCACGCCAAGAAGGACTAATAAATGGCTTCTATTGTCAGGGATTGTAATCCATTTAAGGCTTTTAAAATGCACTAGAGGAAGAAGCAGAGCCGGGGGAGGGGTGTTTAAAGTCAAGGTCACTCGCTTTCGTCTGGGCAGGCGGGCGGGCAAGCAGGCGGGCGGGCAAGCGCCTTCGTGCAACAGCTGGTGTTCGTGTGAAGCCCTTCGTGTTAATATAAAGTGACAATCTAGCCCTTGCTGTGTATATCACTAATATCTGACACCAGCCTGGCATGTGCCTCGTCTGAGCGTTAAAGGTAAGTCAAGGTTAAAGGAAATTTACGGTGGGGGTGAGGGGAGGTGGGGGGGGGGGTGGAGGCAACGACACACCATTATTCTACACTATCTGGAGCTGTGGCGTGGCGTGTGTGCACAACGCCATGGTAACATTGTGTTGATATGCAGCACGCCATGTTCAAAACTCAATATGTTCTGATGAAATGAGAAATTGGCGAATACCTTGAGCTTAGTGACCAGAGCCTTCCCACGTTTAGAGATTTCAAACATGTCACACTATGAACAGAAAGGACAAACTGGACACGGAGGGACCATACGGAGACTGGAGCTCGGCCGACTGAACAGAGAAATATGGAGAGATTCAATTCCTCAACCAAACCAAGCCAGCGTGCTAAATTATGCACATATAGCCTACCTGGCACACACACACACACACACACACAGAGCCAGTAGCGTGCTCATTATTTCTAATTACAGTATCAAGCACAACCAGAACACACAGTGACCTACATTGCCACAGTCAATTCCCATGAAGCCTCATTTCTTACGTAAAGCGCAGCAGTGTTCAAATAACACATTTGATTACACTACAGCAGTGTTCAAATAACACTACACTTGATTACACTACAGCAGTGTTCAAATAACACTAGACTTGATTACACTACAGCGTCATGCCATGTTTCTACACCGATGACAGTTACCAAACTCCTGGGTAGAAATATCCCCACTAGTGATGATGTTCTACTAGTCTTAATGATGTTCTACTAGTCTTACAGTACCACTAGTGATGATGTTCTACTAGTCTTACAGTACCACTAGTGATGATGTTCTACTAGTCTTAATGATACAAGTATCATTAAGTACAAGTATAACTACAAGTATCTGGGTCTCCACCTGGACAATAAACTGGACTGGTCAGCCAACACTGACGCACTCTACAAGAAAGGGCAGAGCAGGCTGTACTTCCTGAGGAGGCTGCGGTCCTTCAATGTGTGCAGTAAGCTCCTCAGGATGTTCTACCAGTCTGTTGTTGCCAGCGTCCTCTTCTATGCAGTAGTATGTTGGGGAGGGAAGCACAAGGAAGAAGGATGTGGGGCGAATTGACAGGCTAGTAAGGAAAGCTGGCTCTGTAGTGGGAGCTGAACTGGAGCGCATCACTTCACTATCTGACAAAAGGACCCTGAACAAACTGATCAACATCTTGGACAATGAGTGTCACCCACTCCACAAGCACTATTGTTAAGCAGAAGAGCCTGATCAGCTGGAGACTTCGCTCACTGCCTTGCACAACTGACAGACTGAGAAAGTCATTTGTCCCCAGGGCCATTGAACTGTTCAATGCCTCACTTAAGGGAAGAGGAGAGATAGACTTCTCTGCATAGTCTGTCTGCCTCTTCACCCCCTCCATGTTTGGTACTGTCTGTCCACTAGCCACTTGTACCACTGTCTTTATGCCTCACTGTTTGTGTGCTATATTAGCACATCAGCACATATGCATAACCCCCCCCCCCCCCCCCTCCATGCCACAGCTGAACTGTGGCCACACTTTTCTTAAATAGTTAAATATATAGATATATAGACTTTACTTTACTTTATTTCTGCATTGTTGCACTGTTGACTTTGCGCTATCACCATGACCACTATCACCATTGCACTACCACCATGACACTCATTCACACAGAGCACCTTAGAGCACCTTACCATACCTTACTATGCACAGAGAATCACAGGCTCAGTCCCTGCCTCAGTCATTGCAAGCGCCTCTGATTTATTAATCACCACTATGTGGATACTGTTTTTAGAATTGATTTAGATTAAGTGTTAGTATAATTTGTATTTTTGTAATTTGTATTTTAGTATATTTTTATATATTGTATTAAGTGTTAGTATAATTTGTATTTTAGTATATTTAGCATATTCTTTATCTTCTACTGTCCTTACTGCTTAGTTGTGTTTTTATATTATATACTTTAATTACTCTTTCTGCTGTTAAAGAATGTGTTTGTGTTGTATGTATGCTGCTGCGGAGACCTTGAATTTCCCCTGGGGATCAATAAAGTATCTATCTATCTATCTATCTATCTATCTATCTATCTATCTGATGTTCTACTAGTCTTACAGTACCACTAGTGATGATGTTCTACTAGTCTTAATGATGTTCTACTAGTCTTACAGTACCACCAGTGATGATGTTCTAGTGATGATGTTCTACTAGTCTTAATGATGTTCTACTGGTCTTACAGTACCACTAGTGATGATATTCTACTAGTCTTTGTCAGCAGTAACCGGACAGTAATAAAGACGAGCCAAATGGCCTTTACCCTCCCACTCCCAAGGTAATGCTCATTAGTCATATTATATCTCATTAGTCATATTATATCTCATTAGTCATATTATATGTCAACTGCCAGAGCTTGTGTAGAACAATGAGACACTTAATAGTTGCACACAGGCTACTATAGAGATTGGCGACTGTTCCAGAGCAGTTCAAAGACTGCTGCATTATGATAGCCGTACTGTGGTGTACTGTAATGCATTATGATAGCCATACTATGGTGTACAGTAAATATAATTTGAGGTGAACAACAAGTATTTAGTCAAATCAGCATGTTGCAGTTGAGCACAATTCAACTGCAGAAAAGATGTAGCCTAATGCATCTATACAAGCCTCCTTCAGAAAATATGTAATGCATTTATTCAGCCTCTGAATCTGCTTCAGTTGTCTCGTCACTGTTTACTTTCTGCATCATTATTCCCTGTGTTCCATGAGAACAGTGGCGCACCTGTGCACCTGATGGGAACAGTGGCGCACCTGTGCACCTGATGGCTGCTGTTCCCTGTGTTCCATGAGAACAGTGGCGCACCTGTGCACCTGATGGCTGCTGTTCCCTGTGTTCCATGAGAACAGTGGCGCACCTGTGCACCTGATGGCTGCTGTTCCCTGTGTTCCCGGACGCCCATGTGAGAGCTACTGTTCAACAAATAACACATTCTAACACGGCTGCCTCTCCCATGGCATCCCATAATAATGGGGGTGGGGAGCGGCAATTACCCACAATTCCACGGTTAGCTCAACAGCGCCGCCATGGTAATGGCTATGGATGGCAGAAGGAAAACGGCTGTTAAAAATACCACTCAGAAAATACAGTGACATAATTAAATGAGAATCGAATCAATTAAGTGCACTTAACCTCTAAAGAGATCTCCCCATATAGTTCCATTAACGGGCAACAAACAAAGCAACGGACAATAAGCAGAGTCTGTCACACACTTGTTTGTACACACTACCACTTTAGTTAAAACCACTACTACTAATAAAACAACTAGCCTACTTTACTGCTAATACAACTACTACTTTACTACTACTAATAAAACTACTACTTCACTACTAATACAACTACTACTTTACTGCTAATACAACTACTACTTGGTGCTTATCTACCCTCCCTATAGTAAATAACCAACCTACTTCATAACTACCACTACTAACTACTACTACACCTACTAATAA
The DNA here is from genome assembly GCF_018492685.1 of Alosa sapidissima. Taxonomy (NCBI): domain Eukaryota; kingdom Metazoa; phylum Chordata; class Actinopteri; order Clupeiformes; family Clupeidae; genus Alosa; species Alosa sapidissima. The sequence continues at coordinate 681,164 of NC_055961.1, forward strand.
ATACTAGCCTACTAAACAACTGATATGGTATGTATTTAGCATGGCTCTCCTTACATACTTACTTATCCTACTATTTACAGACCTGACGCCTGCTACGCTGCTAATGTATTAACTGCTAACAGCTCACGCCTGCTACGCTGCTAATGTATTAACTGCTAACACCTCACGCCTGCTACGCTGCTAATGTATTAACTGCTAACAGCTCACGCCTGCTACGCTGCTAATGTATTAACTGCTAACACCTCACGCCTGCTACGCTGCTAATGTATTAACTGCTAATACTTGACGCCTGCTACGCTGCTAATGTATGAACTGCTAACACTTTCTCTCTGGTGCTTATTGGTGTCCCTGGCCTCTCCTGTGTCTAGTTTCTGGTGCTGGGGCCTCCATGGCCTTGGTCTGACCTGACCTGACCACACAGTTGCCCGCAAAGCGGCCTGCATGAAAAGAGGACAGGCTGCCTTCAGCACGGATAACTGCTGTGGCTAATCAAGAGGGTGTGTACTGGGGCAGCGGATTAGCCCTCACTGGCCTGCTCTGCTCTGTGCACTACAACGTCAATGCTAAACCTGCCCTCACCTAGCCCACGCACGCACGCACGCAAGCACACACACACGCACGCACACACACACGCACGCACGCACGCACACACGCACACCACACACACACATTCAGACCTCAGTTCCTCAAGTAGTCAGAAGCCAGAATGGAAGTTTGTACCAGAGCCCATTGAAGTGCTGTTGAGGTATCAACAAGTTACCATGACCTTGTCATAAGGTCAGTTTCATCATTATCATCATTAAGCTGACCCAGCGGAGCAGACCCAACAGAGCAGACCCAGCAAAGCAGACCCAACAGAGCTGACCCAGCAGAACAGATCCAGCAGAACAGACCCAGCAGAGCTGACCCAGCAGAACAGACCCAGCTCGCTTATGGACCCAGCAGACCCAGCAGAACAGACCCAGCAGAGCAGACCCAACAGAGCTGACCCAACAGAACAGACCCAGCAGAGCAGACCCAGCAGAACAGACCCAACAGAACAGACCCAGCAGAGTAGACACAGCTCACTTATCTTATGGACCCAGCAGAGCAGAGCCAGTGTCCATATCATGCACTGGGTCTTTACCAAAGCTGACGTGGATCTGGGCCTGCTATGTAAGAGCTTCATTCTGATGTGTCACCACAGGCTACTAAGTGACTCTTACACTCTCACTCTAAGAATAAACAGAGTGGGCCAGCGTGCTCCGGACTGGTGCCTGCACTAGCTCCTATAGGAGTAAACAGGACTGGAGACCAGCTCCTATAGGAGTAAACAGACAACAGCATCCAAACACAAACATCAGCAATATTTCATTATGGGTGTAACGAGTGCCATTAATCGCTATTAAATAGAGGACACAACCTCACCTTGGCAGTCTAACACACAGCTGGGGGGGGGGGGCAGGTAGAAATTAAAAATCACAACACCCAGAAGTCTCCCATCTTCTGCTATTTTTGACCTTAAAGTGTGAACACATCCAGTGGCAATGATCTGCACCACAGCCCAGAGGAGGAGGGAGGATGACAAGGAGAGAGGAAGCGCAAGGTTGCCGTGGATACGAGTGGAAGGTTGCCGTGGATACGAGCGTGATGTCCTTGACACACTGACATGGGCCCCTCGTCATGTGACATTTTATCATCAGCCACCTGGCAGACTCCCCACCTTCTCACGACCTCATCCTCCTGTGACCCAGCACCACGGCAACACACATACACACTCAGACACACACACACACACACACACACACACACACACAGGCACCCACACACACACACACACACACACTCACACCCACAGACACCCACACACACTCACACACACACAGACACACACACACCCACATACAGGCACACACACACACACACAGACACACACACACAAGGGCCCCTCCCTAGTGGCAGTGCGGGAAGGTGGAGTGGGTCACTGTGTCCTCATCTGTAATCCTCTGCTATTCGTCAGCAGAGAGAGAGAGAGAGAGAGAGAGGGAGAGAGAGAGAGTGAAGAGAGGCCTGGGGGGAGGAGAGGGAGAGAGAGAGAGAGGGAGGGAGGGAGGGAGGGAGGCGGCCTCACTACAAGGGGAGAATGCCCAATTAGGCAGCCGTCACACAAAGCAGAGGCAGCAAAATCAGCCCCCTATTGGAGAGGCCAGCGTGAGAGAGTGAGAGTGCCCTGATGTATTGTATGTCTGTAAGTTTGTTGCCTATGTTGAGTCACTCAGAACTTGAACTTGAACTCAATATGTTGTACTCAGACACAGACAAAAAAAAAAAAAAAAAAAAATGTTCTTTACACTTTGTCCATGTACCCCTATCCCTTGTAATTGCTTAGATCCTGATACTGTACTTTTATGTAACAATTGCTTTGGCAATACAAGTGTCATATTTGTCATGCCAATAAAACACCATTTGAATTTTAATTGAGTGAGAGAGAGAGAGAGAACAAGAGAAAGAGTGAGAGAGAGTGAGAGAGTGAGACAGAGGGAGGGAGGGAAGGAGAGAGAAAGAGCAAGAGAGTGAGAGAGTGAGAGAGCAAGAGAAAGAGTGAGAGAGAAAGAGAGCAAGAGAGTGAGAGAGCAAGAGAGTGAGAGAGAGAGCAAGAGAGAGAGAGAAAGAGAGCAAGAGAGACAGAGCAAAAGAGTGAGAGAGAGAGCAAGAGAGTGAGAGAGAGAGCAAGAGAGTGAAAGTGAGAGAACGAGAGTGAGAGAGGGAGAGCAAGAGAGTGAGAGAGAGAGCAAGAGAGTGAGAGAGAGAGTGAGAGAGCAAGAGAGCGAGAGAGAGCGAGAGAGTGAGAGAGAGAATGAGAGAGAGAGAATGAGAGAGCAGCTGCAAGTGCCAATTACACCGATGCGTTAACCCCTTCAGCTCCGAGCGGGGGGGGGGCTGCTGTGCCAGGCTTGTCACTCAGGCATGGCCCTCCAGCACTGCAATCTGCCCCCACACCCTCCCCTAATACCCCCACACCCTCCCCTCACCCAACTAATACCCCCACACTCTCCCCTCACCCAACTAATAAACTGGCTGAACCAAGGACAAACCTAACCTAAGTGCCAATGTGTGTGTGTGTGTGTGTGTGTGTGTGTGTGTGTGTGTGTGTGTGTGTGTTTGTGAGTCATTTAGGCGAAACAAAAGAAAAAAGGATTGCCAGAGCGTTGCATTGTGGAAGATATCAATTGGTGATTTCAGTGTAATTGCGTGATTCATCTTCCGTATGCGCATCTGTTTTGAGTAATAGCAAAACTGATCTTCTCAAATGAAACCGAACGAGCTGGACGCCAGCTTTAGCAAGATTTATGCTCCACTAGATGACCACAGTTATTGATTGTTTTAGTTGCCATGTTTTTTTTATTTAATCAAAAAACTGGAAGGGAAAAAAGCAATAAAATGTATTTGATGAATAAATGAGGGTTTCTCTCTTTTTTTCTCTCACTCTATTTATCTCTTTATCTCTCTCTCTCACACACTCTAAAATTCCAATTCCTGTGGCTTGAATGACAGTTGGAGTCCAGTGATGCCATGGCAACGTAACATAACAACAGCATCTCTCAGAGTGCCCTATGAGGTGACCAAACGTGCCTATGGTGCCCTATGAGGTGATCTAACGTGCTAAAGGGGCCCTTTGAGGTGACCTAACGTGCTAAAGGGGCCCTATGAGGTGACCAAACGTGCTAAAGGGGCCCTATGAGGTGACCAAACGTGCTAAAGGGGCCCTATGAGGTGACCAAACGTGCTAAAGGGGCCCTATGAGGTGACCAAACGTGCTAAAGGTTAAAGACGTTCAACTTTAAATCCAGCGTGAGCGGCAGCCAGGTCTCCAACCCATTACGTCACTCAGTGATCTTCACAGACACCAACACACACACAGTGATCTTCAAAAAACACCAACACACACACACACAGTGATCTTCAAACGATAGCAGGGACGATAGCAGTCATCACCAGGCCAGCAGAAGCTCCGTGTCCTGCCAACTCGTCTCAGAGTAGCACCAGACATGAAGCTTCATGAGGTCGTCTGAGGGTCAAGGACACGACGGTAAACCGACTGCTGTCACTATGGAAATGTGAGGACACTCTAAGCACAGAAGTACACAGTGATCTTCACAAACACCAACACACACACACACAGTGATCTTCACAAAACACCAACACACACACACACACACACACACACAATGATCTTCACAAACACCAACACACACACACAGTCATCTTCACAAACACCAACACACACACACACAGTGATCTTCACAAAACACCAACACACACACACACACACACACACACACAGTGATCTTCACAAACACACATACACACACACACAGTGATCTTCATACAGTAAACACCAACACACACACACACACACAGTGATCTTCACAAACACGAACACACACACACACACACACACACACACACACACACACAGACACAGTGATCTTCACAAACAGCAACACACACACACACAGTGATCTTCACAAACACCAACACACACACACACACACACACACAGTGATCTTCACAAAACACCAACACACACACACACACACACACACACACACACACACACACACACACACACACAGTGATCTTCACAAAACACCAACACACACACACACACACACACACAGTGATCTTCACAAACACCAACACACACACACACACAGTGATCTTCACAAACACCAACACACACACACAGTGATCTTCACAAACACCAACACACACACACACACACACACACAGTGATCTTCACAAAACACCAACACACACACACACACACAGTGATCTTCACAAACACCAACACACACACACACACAGTGATCTTCACAAACACCAACACACACACACACACACACACACACACACAGTGATCTTCACAAACACCAACACACACACACAGTGATCTTCACAAACACCAATACACACACACACAGTGATCTTCACAAACACCAACACACACACACACACAGATCTTCACAAACACCAACACACACACACACACACACTCACACAGAGATCTTCACAAACACCAACACACACACACAGTGATCTTCACAAACACCAACACACACACACAGTCATATTCACAAACACCAGCACACACACAGACACAGTGAGCTGCAGCAAGGCGAGTGCTGATCAATACCAGACTGAGCTGTTTGGATGTTTGGATTAATTTGCGGCTAGAGATTCTGCAGGAAAATGTCACATTTCACAGGCAGTCACATCCACACATGACTGTTGCAGCTCTGTATAGCTCTGTATAGCAACATCAATTCTCCCTCTCTCTCACTCAATTCAATTCAATTCAATTCAAGGTAGCTTTATTGGCATGACAAATTCAAGAACAATACAATACAGAGCATACGATAGATAAGACATTTATACATATAAACGTGTGTGTGTGTGTGTTTGTGCTGAAAATGGTAGGTATTTCATGTGTACAGTGTGTATAGTGTCTAATCACTGTCCCTAGCTCTTTGGCATTCAGTGACATATTTAGCAGCAAGAGCTGCTGTCTGTCCTTGCTGTCCAAGTAAGACGGGCAGTACCTCCTGTTCTCCCAGGTTTCGGAACTCCGGGATTAGGTTGGTAAATTTGTCGAAGTAGGTATCTCTAATAAGTTCATATTTCTTACATTGAAGAAGAAAGTGCACCTCCGTCTCAACCTCACCTGTCGTACAGTGACCACAGACTCTTTGCTCTCTTGGCAACCATGACTTTCTTAGTCTGCCTTTTTCTATGGCTAGGCTGTGGTCACTGAGTCTGTATTTGGTCAGGATCTGTCTCTGCTTTATATCTCTGACAGTAGAGAGATATTCTTCTAATTCATATTTAGATTTTATGGACCAATAACAGTTTTGTTTTTTGTTTCATTATGCCAATATTCCAAATATTTTTCTTTAGATTTCTGGATAATCTGGTTGAGATTTAGTCTAAAAGCAGAGCTTGGCTGAGAGAGTGTATTAGCATTTGTTAGAGGGGGATTACTTAGTCTCAGCACAAGCTGACTCAGAGGACTCTTGTCGGGGTTCAGATCTTTCCCTGGGGATCAATAAAGTATCTAACTATCTCTATCTATCTATCTTGAGTTTTTGCTGCGATGAAATGCAGTGTGTCTCTGGGACTTGTTTGGAGATGCATCCAGAATTTAAGTGCTCTCTTTTGTATGTTGATGGCCAATGGGAATCTGCCTAATTCTGCCCTACATGCATTGGTTGGTGTTTTCTTTTGATTTTTAAAATGAATCGACAGAATTCTGCATGTAGGGATTCTACAGGATGCTTGTCCCATCTAGTGTAGCTGTGCACACTGAGTGGACCCCATACCTCACTTCCATATAGTGCAATAGGCTGTATAACAGTCTAATATTTTGCACCAAACTTTAATTGGTATGTTTATGTTCCAGAAGTTTCTTTTTATTGCATATAGCGCTCTGCGAGCTTTTTCTTTTAGAGCATTCACTGCCATGCTAAAGCTCCCCGATGCAGTTATGATCAAGCCGAGGTAAGTGTACTGCATCGTGTGATCTAGGGCGGTGCTGCCTAGATTGAAAGGGTGTCTGTGTTCCTGACATCTGGGCTTCTTTTGGAAAATCATAATGCTTGTCTTTTTTAGATTAACTGTCAGGGCCCAGTGCTGTCAGTATTTCTCTAGCAGGTCCAGGTGCTGCTGTTGTCCCTGTGCAGTGGGAGATATCAGCACCAGGTCGTCAGCATAGAGGAGGAATTTCATTTCTTTTTCTTTTAGGGTGAGGCCAGGAGCTGTAGACTGTTCCAACTGCACCGCTAACTCATTGATGTAAATATTGAACAGTGTTGGACTGAGGCTACAGCCCTGCCTCTCACACACTCTCTCTCTCTCTCTCTATCACTCTTGCTGTCCCCCCTCACACACACACACACACACACACACACACCACTACACATCATTTTAGTGTTCTGTTGTGTGACACTGCAGAGCAGAGTAGGTTGTTAAACAAAATAAAGGTTATTCTAGCGCAGGCAGGAAGACAGACAGAATGACTTGCAGGAGTTAAACATGGGGTGGGGGGGTGGGGGGGGGATTTAACGGTGCCCACCCCCCTCTTCCTGTTGTTGCTGAATGTCAGTGGGTTTAGCGTGCATGACCTTGAGCCTGTTTGGCCTGCAGCTGCCCTTGAACTGGATCTGCAAGACAAAACCTTCACACTGCCTGATAGACATCTCAAATCTCCTCAAATGCCACCCCCCTCTCTATCTCTCTCCCTCTTTCTCTCTATCCCTTGTTCTTTTTCACTCTTTCCTAATGCTCCTCTGTCCTTATCACTCTGCCTGGCGGGAGGAGATTTATCAGAATGCTGGATCTTTAACCTTACCACTGAGCTGCGGCACACACACACACAATATGTATATGTATGTTTACTTACACATTCTCAATCTCTGCTACTTCTGAAGCGTAATGAGTTTTGATCGGTAAGAGGTTGGTCAAATATGAGCGAATTCCAGTTCCACAGCACAGACCTTTGAGATCCATGTAATATGTAAGGGATAATGGACGACACGGTGGTCTGTTTACAGATGTTAATGCACGGTGTCACTCCCCGATGTGAGTCGCTACCCGATGTGAGTCGCTACCCGATGTGAGTCGCTACCCGATGTGAGTCACTCCCCGATGTGAGTCGCTACCCGATGTGAGTCACGCATGCTCAGATTGATAGGTTTTACGGCATAACGCCAAGGGATCCGACTGAAATCCATAAAGTAATTAACTTTTCTGTTTCAAAAATGTTTTAGCTATCTAAGATTGTTTGATTGCTAACGTTAGCAAATGCCATTCAAGTGACAGCCTTTGTTGTGCTTGATTGCTTACTTAGCCTAGCAGCTACTTGCTTACTTGCCAGCAGTGAACAAACTTCATTATGTAGGTCCATTTTTATTGATATTACAGAAGTCTCTCGCTAGCAGGCTACTTCAGCCTCTAATCTAGAACTGACATTAGTGATCATGCTGTGAAAATGTGATGCCTTACGCTAAATAATACATTACTGCTGTGTAGGCTAATATCATTATCCTGTGGCTAACAGTACTGGTAGTCGCAAAGTAGCAAAGTGACGCATGCGCTACTCACATCCGGTAGCGACTCACATCGGGGAGTGACACACGGTCAAGGTTGTAAAACGGCCCCGACGCGAAACGGAGTAAACCCCGTAAGTGCATTAACTTCTGTGAACAGACCACCGTGGAGTCCATTATCCCGCTTATTCCACTGTTGCCACCTGCATTGTGTTCATTTCCTGTTACAATTCAAACGTTTTAATCGCTAAAACTTGTCTTGTTGTAGAACTACATTCTTCCAACACATATCAACTAATTTCTCAACTCACAGGACAAACTGCCGTTACTAGTTCTAAATGGATGGTTGCTACGGCCAAAGGCCAGTCGTTAGTTCTATCTCTCCCGTTGTCAAGCGGGCGTATCCCAAGATTCTGATGAACTTTAGCTTTGAAACATCGCTACTTTACTTAGCCTGCTGTCATCCATCTAGCTAAAAGCCACCTCCGTCATATGCTACAGTGTTGCCATGTTCTGAACGTCTGTATTTTACAGCTCAGATGCAACGTGACAGTTCATTTAAACTTCACAACGAGTTCGGCGAATTAATATACAAGTGTGATACGGCCAAAAAAATCTTCTTCATAGGTGTGCAAATAACATACGGACAATGGGAAAGTCAACCAAGCAGTGGAATAATCACTGACGTTACCCAAAGACAAATACAGTATATTTTGAATGAGAATGAACAGGAAATCATATCTTTATATCATCAATCCATTTCTCTGGCAGAAACGAGCAGAGAGACTCTTTAGTCTGGGCACAGTGTCCTTCACGGCTTCTACTTCTAATAAAACTTAAAATAACTCTGAGAAACACAGGGCGAAGGGCATGCTGGTAGCAGAGCAGAGCACGACAGCCTAGAATAGAGAAGAGCAGAGCTGGAGGAGACGATGAACGCCTAGAATAGAGAAGCTAAGGAGGAGACGATGTCTAACCGCATGATGTTGAGATGAGCGCCTTCTCTTCTCCTCTCAGGTCTAACCGCATGATGTTGAGGAGAGGGGGGGGGGGGGGGCGGTTGAGGCCTGCATCAGAAGCAGCATCTCGCTGTTCTGACCTGGTCAACCCAGCACAGTCTAGTGTAACCCAACCCAGCGTAACCCAGCCTAGCATAACCCAGCCCAACCCAGCCCAGCCTAGCACATCCCAGCCCAGCTCAGCCTAGCATAAACCAGCCCAGCCTAGCACAACCCAGCGTAGTGCAGTGGTGTTCGCTTCCCACGGACTTCATTGGATTACTCCATCACGCTGACAACTCTGAAATGCCCACGGTCACAATCCACTCCACACCAACACTCCGTCACCCCCGACACACACACGTACACACACAGACACCCCGGGGGACATTCTCACACGGCAAGAAGACTTCTGAGCTGACAGTGATGATGGTACACACAGGCCAAGTAAAGATGACTGGAAGAGGAGGACTTGAGCGTTTAAAACACAATACTGTTTATCCTGCGGTGTTTAAAATACAACTGTTTATCCTGCGGTGTTTAAAACACAATACTGTTTATCCTGCGGTGTTTAAAATACAATACTGTTTATCCTGCGGTGTTTAAAATACAACTGTTTATCCTGCGGTGTTTAAAACACAATACTGTTTATCCTGCGGTGTTTAAAATACAACTGTTTATCCTGCGGTGTTTAAAATACAACTGTTTATCCTGCGGTGTTTAAAACACAATACTGTTTATCCTGCAGTGTTTAAAACACAATACTGTTTATCCTGCGGTGTTTAAAACACAATACTGTTTATCCTGCGGTGTTTAAAATACAACCGTTTATCCTGCGGTGTTTAAAACACAATACTGTTTATCCTGCGGTGTTTAAAACACAATACTGTTTATCCTGCGGTGTTTAAAATACAACTGTTTATCCTGCAGTGTTTAAAACACAATACTGTTTATCCTGCAGTGTTTAAAATACAACTGTTTATCCTGCAGTGTTTAAAATACAACTGTTTATCCTGCGGTGTTTAAAATACAACTGTTTATCCTGCGGTGTTTAAAACACAATACTGTTTATCCTGCGGTGTTTAAAATACAACTGTTTATCCTGCAGTGTTTAAAACACAATACTGTTTATCCTGCGGTGTTTAAAATACAACTGTTTATCCTGCGGTGTTTAAAACACAATACTGTTTATCCTGCGGTGTTTAAAATACAACTGTTTATCCTGCGGTGTTTAAAACACAATACTGTTTATCCTGCAGTGTTTAAAATACAACTGTTTATCCTGCGGTGTTTAAAATACAACTGTTTATCCTGCAGTGTTTAAAACACAATACTGTTTATCCTGCAGTGTTTAAAATACAACTGTTTATCCTGCGGTGTTTAAAACACAACTGTTTATCCTGCGGTGTTTAAAATACAATACTGTTTATCCTGCAGTGTTTAAAACACAATACTGTTTATCCTGCAGTGTTTCATAAACAATACTGTTTATCCTGCGGTGTTTAAAATACAACTGTTTATCCTGCGGTGTTTAAAACACAATACTGTTTATCCTGAAACGTTTAAAATACCACTGTTTATCCTGCAGTGTTTAAAACACAACTGTTTATCCTGCAGTGTTTCATAAACAATACTGTTTGTTCTGCGATGTTTAAAACACAATACTGTTTATCCTGCAGTGTTTAAAACACAATACTGTTTATCCTGCAGTGTTTTATAAACAATACTGTTTACCCTGTGGTGTTTAAAACACAATAATGTTTATCCTGCAGTGTTTAAAACACAATACTGTTTATCCTGCAGTGTTTCATAAACAATACTGTTTACCCTGTGGTGTTTAAAATATAATACTGTTTATGCTGCGGTGTTTAAAACACAATACTGTTTATGCTGTAGTGTTATGGGGAAAATATATTTTCACTCAAAATACCAAACCAAGACATCCACCCAACAGAAAAATCATTGGTTGATACAGTTCATCCTTTGAGTTCAGTGAATAATGGCAATCAGAAAATATCCAAATTGCTCTTTTAACAAAACAATCGGCATAATATTCAAAACAACCTCATGATCCTTTGCGAGATCCAGAGTCTAGATATGTCCCATGAGCTCTGGTGAACTCATTCTGGTGGTTTGTTTACCAGTGCCAAATCTTTTTTTTCTTTTTGTTTGTTTGCATATTAAGTTGCTTTCTTTCTGCTACAGGCTACTGGCAGCGGTCAAGTCTCTTGCGGAACACAAAGAACGTTTGGAGAATGACATTCTGCTCCAGGTTATGGGGACACGTTGACACAGTAGAAGTCAACAATCCCAAGAGAGATAAGTAGATTGGGTTGGGCTGGGCTAGCAGGGCAGAATTGGGTTGGACAGGGGGATGGGTCATTTGGGCATGGGTCATTCCTCCTTTCACAGCGGCACATCTGATACCCATACCTCCACAATGCACTCTGATACCCAGACCTCCACACTGCACTCTGATACCCAGACCTCCATGGGCACCCATACCTCCACACTGCACTCTGATACCCAGACCTCCATGGGTACCCAGACCTCCACACTGCACTCTGATACCCAGACCTCCATGGGCACCCATACCTCCACACTGCACTCTGATACCCAGACCTCCATGGGTACCCATACCTCCACACTGCACTCTGATACCCAGACCTCCATGGGTACCCATACCTCCACACTGCACTCTGATACCCAGACCTCCATGGGCACCCATACCTCCACACTGCACTCTGATACCCAGACCTCCATGGGCACCCATACCTCCACACTGCACTTGACCGCAATCCAACTGGAATGACGGAAAAACCAAGAAAGCCAGTCCTGTTACTGGGAACGGCATTCCCATGGGCCTGACTGCTGTTACTGGGAACGGCATTCCCATGGGCCTGACTGCTGTGGGTCAGGTTCTGAAGAAGAAAGGATGAAGGGAGGAAGACCTCTCCACCAGACATGGGGGACTCGAGTCACATGAGTCACATTTTTTAGGACTTGAGACTTGCTTGATCAACATGTATAAAAGACTCGACTTGACTTTGACTTGCTATTCATGACTTGAGACTTGACTTAGACTTGAGACAAATGACTTGAAATTACTTGACTTTTTATTTTTTTCATAGATATTAAGGAGTTAACGATTTTAGAAAATCTGCTTAGGTGCTGTTGCATGCGTCACGGAGCGAACCTGAAATTGTTACCAAGTGACACGACAGACCAACAGTAAGTGCCAGATCAAATGAGACAGACTGAGGTAGGCTAACTTGCAAATATGGAAGGCTCTACGTTTATACCAAAACATAATAATGTTTGGCTTCACAGATGATGTATCTGACAACTCAAAGGATAAATAAACAGCAGTCTGCAAGTGTGCAAAATAGCGACATAACCACCACCACGTTAATGTTCATCCGTCAGAAATTAGTCGTGTTAGAAACCTAACGTCAAATTTGAGGCATGTTAAGAGTTGGCTTTGAATCTATTATGTTTTTTAGTTAACGCCATATTAGGTTAAAATGTGTGAAATGGCAAAGTGAAACATTTTCTTGTCTAAGTTTAATCTTGATATATAGCGAAAATGTTGCCAATGTAACCTAAAATAAGCGCCTCTCTTTCTCCCTCCCTCTTAGACACGTCCCTGTTCCATACGTTACAGCCTAGCTAACTGCCAGCAATCAGCATAGAAAAGTAGCATACTTCACATGTTAGGCTTATGTCTAATATGATATACTATAGCATTGACGGTCCTAAACCCTCCTAAAACCAATGGCGCTGTCGCGCTTGTCAAAGTTTGGCAGTGACGTCGGCGGCAGCGTTTGATTGATTGATTAGTTCACTTTTTCGACATTATTGGGTCCCTGGAGATGTGACAGGTCAGGACAGGTGTAACTTGAACTGTTTGAATATATTTTCATGATTTGATGTAGCTTACCTAATATTTGAGGCATATTGAAACAATAATAGGCTATTTTATAATAGGTCTACTTGAAATACATTTATTTTTTTCATATACATTTCATCTTATTCTATAAACCTAGCTTTATGGAGGCGACCCAGTTCCAGAGTGTGTGTGCGTGCATGCGAGTGTGTGTGTGTGTATGTATGTGTGTGTGTGTGCGTGTGTTTGTGTGTGTGTGTGTGTGTGTGTGCGTGTGTGTGTGTGTGTATGCGTATGCGTGTATGTGTGTGTCTGTGTGTATGCGTGTGTGTGTGTGCGTGTGTGTGCGTGCGTGTGTGTGTGTGTGTGTGTCTGTGTGTATGCGTGTGTGTGTGTGTGTGTAAATGCGTGTATGTGTGTGCGTGTGTGTGCGTGTGCGTATGCGTGTGTGTGTGTGCGCGTGTGTGTGTGTGTGTGTGAAGTGGGGCTGGCAGATTTGGTCTGAGAGCAGTATTTAATTACGTAGCATGAGGAGTCACTCCTGCCCACTCGCTCTGGGAAGGGTCTCATGCATGCATGTGTGTGTGTGTGTGTGTGTGTCTGTGCGTGCATGTGTGCGTGCATGAGGGGGAAGTGCCTCATGCATGTGTGATGAGTGCCGAGTGTGCTCTTTGAGCGCCGGTGTTAATGAAAGAGCTTATTTTCCCCTCATCTCTCTCTCTCTCAGCCTCTCATCCTGTCTCTCTCTCTCTCTATCTCTCTCGCTCTCTCAGCCTCTCATCCTGTCTCTCTCTCTCTATCTCTCTCTCTCTCTCAGCCTCTCATCCTGTCTCTCTCTCTCTCTCTCTCTCTCTCTCTCTCTCTCTCTCTATCTCTATCTCTCTCTCTCTCTCTCTCTGCAGAACTCCTCACTCTGTCTCTCAAAGAGCGGGAGAAAAAAATTGGGTCATGGCGACCTATTTTCCTCACAGTTCAGGGAGGGCTGTGTGTGTGTGTGTGTGTGTGTGTGTGTGTGTGTGTGTGTGTGTGTGTGTGTGTGTGTGTGTGTATCAGAGGGTGGCAGAGCTGTCGTCACGGAGATGAGGAGCAGGGGCTGATAGGGAGGCAGGGCCTTGTCACGAGACCTCGTTACACACACACACACACACATTACACACACTACACACACACACTACACACACTACACACACACCACACACTACACACACACACACACACACACACACACCACACACACACTACACACACTACATACACACACTACATACACACACTACATACACACACTCACACCACACACACTACACACACACTACACACACCACACACACACACACACACACACACACACACACACACACACACACTACACACACCACACCACACACACACACTACACACACTACATACACACACTCACACCACACACACACTACACACACTACACACACACCACACACACACTACACACACACCACACACTACACACACACACACACACACACACACTACACACACCACACCACACACACACACTACACACACTACATACACACACTACATACACACACTCACACCACACACACTACACACACACACCACACACACACACTACACACACACACACCCTACACTACACACACACTCACACTACACACCACTCACACACTACACACACACACCACACACACACACTATACACTACACACACACACACACACACTACACACACCACACACACACCACTCACACACACACACACACTGGAGGGCACCTCATGGGCACTATATGGAGGGTACTATATGGAGGGCACCCTGCACCACAGTAGTTGGCTCTGGGTTGTTCAGTCTCTCTGTCCGACTGCAGTGACACCGATGTTCAGAAACAATGTGCATCTACACACACACACACACACACACACACACACACACACACGCACACACACACATATTTCACAATGAGCCCATCCTCAAGGTAATACTTTCGCAATGTGATCTTTTGTCTCCATACACAAAGAGAAACGGTCAGTTATATTGATCCCGTTGAGTTATGTGGCTGTTCTAAATGTTCTAAAGGACACTTTGCTACATTCACTCTGTGTGCAGTCAACACACAAGCACACTGTCCAGCAACCAAACAGCTGGGTCGTCTCGAAGGAGCGTTACATGGCTTTGGTTGCTGGGTAGTCTGTAAGGAGCATTGTATGGGTTGCTGGGTAGTCTTTTAGGAGCATTGTATGGGTTGCTGGGTAGTCTTTAAGGAGCATTGTATGGGTTGCTGGGTAGTCTTTAATGAGCATTATGTGGCTTTGGTTGAATCTGTTTTGATTGAATCTGTTTTAATTTAATCAAATTTAACTTCACCAGGGATGCCTGTCAGGACCCAGAGCCCATAAGATGACCACATGCTGCGATGGCTTCTTCTGTAGCCTACTTCCTGTTGTTGGCCACACAGGAAGTCCGTGGGCTGGAGAGGAAGCGGCGCTCTGCAGGTGAGAGGGAAGTAAACACACAGGTGCCAGAGCCACTACGCCAACCTGATGCCCCTACGCCAACCTGATGCCACTACACCAACCTGATGCCACTACGCCAACCTGATGCCACTATGCCAACCTGATGTCACTACACCAACCTGTGTGCTGTGCAGTGGAGTTTTTTTATATTTATATTAGGGCTGTCAATCGATTAAAAAAGATAATCTAATTAATTACATACTCTGTGATTAATTAATCTAAATTAATCACATATATATTTTTGGCTGAGAATGTATTTTAAATATTTAAATTTAAATGAATCATTGAATAATCAGCATTAGTGACATTAAAGTTCAAAAACTATTTCATTATTATTTTCACTGTTCAAATAATGGCCATAATAATCTATATGACCTAATATGCTGAGGAAATAAATTCAAAAGTGCTTCGGGAAGAAGTTTTTTTCACATACAAGTCATTTCATGCCACAGATATAACCTAGGGGACACAATGAACAATGAACATCCCATCAATGTCAACACTATTTCGGTCCATTGATGTGCGACTTTAGAGTTGACAAACTCCAGTGATATGCAAATTCCTTGCTGCAGACATTGCAGAAGACTTTATTTTTGTCAACACCATCAGGCCGTTTTTTAAAAGTAAATGTTCCAATCAATGATCTAGATTGGAACAATGATTTTCCCCTTGGGGATCAATAAAGTATCTACCTATCTATCTATCTATCTACCTATATTATTATTATTATTATTATTATTATTATTAGAGTTTATTTGATAGGGACAGATACAGTATACATAGACAAACTGAAAACAGCTGTCTGATGCATGTTTCATGGTGTTGTGAGCTAATGCTTAATACTTAATGCTAATTTACGACACTTATATTACATAAACATCTATTTATTATTATTATTATTATTATTATTATTATTATTATTATATACTTATATTACATAAACATCTATTTGTTATTATTATACACTTATATTACATAAACATCTATTTGCCCAAAATTACACCGCTGATTGTCCTGGCCCTCCTCTGCCTAACCCTCTTTGGGTGTATTAAGGCCAGGGCCCCACACACACACACACTCTTTGGGTGACACACACACACACACACACACACACACACACACACACAGTCTCACACTGGCACACTGGGCCAACCCGCACTGACACAGCAAGGTCAGAGGCCTGTAAACACAGGTGGCTGTGGCACAACAAGCCATCTGAGTCACTCAACCTAACACACACACTCACACACACAGACAGCAGCTCACACACACACACACACACTCACACGCACAGACAGCAGCTCTCACACACACACAGACACACACACACACACACACAGACAGACAGACACACACACACATACACAGACAGAAGCTCTCTCTCTCACACACACACACACAAACACACTCACACTCACACACACACACACACACACACACACACACACAGACGTTACAGGGCAGCACCCATATGACCTCTCTGTCTGGAGTTATTAATCCTTTTGGTCACAATGAGAAAACAAACAGTGAGATTATAAATGAATGATATTAGATATTAGAAATGGTTTACACACAGTAATGGCTATGAACAAATGATCAGAGCAGAGAATGGCATAAGAAGACACTCTGTTTGTATGGAATTAAATCTTAACAGATGAGGCTTTCTGAGGCCTCTGTTTGCTGTTTATTATTATTATTATTAATTAATAATAATAATAATAATAATAATAATAATAATAATAATAAATCTTAACGGATAAGGCTTCTGCTTGCTGCTCTAGTGGGCTTTTCAATGATTTCTGGACATTTCTCAACTGCTAATGCTAAACGGAGGTCAAGCCCAAGCCAACAAGTGTCTCATTCAAAAAGACACACACACACACACACACACACATATACACATATACACATATAAACACACACAAACACACACAGATACACACATGCTCTTAGTCCTTCAGCCAGGGAGCCTGAGGGAGGGGGCGGGGTCATGGGACTGTCTCATTTTAGAGTGTTGCTTAAAAGCTTCTTCAGCAATCGGGTCAAGGTCGGGTTATGGCCTTAATGCCGCTCTATTGAGGGTCAAGGTCGGGTTATGGCCTTAATGCCGCTCTATTGAGGGTTGGATCCGGTTCTGCCTGGTCTGAAGCAGCTCACTGAGTCAGGAGGGCAGGAGAGGGCAGGAGAGGAGAGGGCAGAAGTGGGCAGGAGAGGAGAGGGCAGGAGAGGGCAGGAGAGGAGAGGGACAGGAGAGGGCAGGAGAGGAGAGGGCAGGAGTGGGCAAGAGAGGGCAGGAGTGGGCAGGAGAGGAGAGGGCAGGGCAGGAGAGGGCAGGAGAGGAGAGGGCAGGAGTGGGCAGGAGAGGAGAGGGCAGGAGAGGGCAAGAAAGGAGAAGGCAGGAGAGGGCAGGAGAGGAGAGGGCAGGAGTGGGCAGGAGAGGAGAGGGCAGGAGAGGAGAGGGCAGGAGAGGGCAAGAAAGGAGAAGGCAGGAGAGGGCAGGAGAGGAGAGGGCAGGAGTGGGCAAGAGAGGGCAGGAGTGGGCAGGAGAGGAGAGGGCAGGGCAGGAGAGGGCAGGAAAGGAGAGGGCAGGAGTAGGCAGGTGGACCAAGGGCCCATTGAGCCACAGCACTCTGACCAAGCCCTGCCAGGATAGAGCGAGAGGGAGTGATACTATCATTAACATTATTACTGCTGTTTATTTTATTGTTAATGCTTTATTTTAAATGGTAATGCTTTGGCAATATTGTACAATGCAGGTTTTCCTTGTCTGTAGGTTTGACTGGATCTTGATCTTGAACATCTTTGTGTCAGAGAGTGACGCTACACAGGACATCTTTGTGTCAGAGAGTGACGCTACACAGGACATTTTTGTGCAAGAGAGTGACACTACACAGGACATCTTTGTGACCCTACACAGGACATATTTGTGCCAGAGAGTGACGCTACACAGGACATCTTTGCTACCCTACACAGGACATCTTTGTGACCCTACACAGGACATCTTTGTGCAAGAGAGTGACGCTACACAAGACATATTTGTGACCCTACACAGGACATCTTTGTGACCCTACACAGGACATCTTTGTGTACTATAAAAGTGCTGCCTGTTGCCTGGTAACTGCACAGCTTTGTTTAACCCCTGACTTATTAGTGAGTCAGCAGTGTGGAACCTGTGTTGACTGATAAAAAAGAGCAACAATCACTCATTGGCTTTAAATATCAGGATGAGTTTGTTGTGAGGCGTAATGCCAGCAAACTACTAGCCTACCTGTCCAAAGTCTAATAATGCTTCCCAAACATTAGCCTATTTATGAACTTCCCTTATAGTCTTAGGCATCAAGATCAAATCACCCATCAACATCATATGCAGATGATATAGATAGGACTAGGGGGCATTACTAATGTATTTCGAAACTATAGGATATAAGCAAACATTTCTTCATTTGAATTTGATAAAATTCTTCCTGATTTAATACAATGAGCAAACAACATCCCATTGCAAACAGGATTAAATACTCTTCACTGTGCCATACACTTCACTGTGTCATAACACACATACACACTTTACTGTGTCATAACACACATTTACACTTCACTGTGTCACAGCACTTCACTGTGTCACAATACACATTTACACTTCACTGTGTCATAGCACACATTTACACTTTACTGTGTCACAGCACTTCACTGTGTCATAACACACATTTACACTTCACTGTGTCATAACACACATTTACACTTCACTGTGTCATAGCATATACACTTCACTGTGTCATAACACACATTTACACTTCACTGTGTCATAGCACTTCACTGTATCATAGCACATACACTTCACTGTGTCATAACACACATTTACACTTCACTGTGTCATAACACACATTTACACTTCACTGTGTCACAGCACTTTACTGTGTCATAACACACATTTACACTACACTGTGTCATAACACACATTTACACTACACTGTGTCATAACACACATATACACTTTACTGTGTCACAGCACCTTACTGTGTCATAACACACATTTACACTACACTGTGTCATAACACACATTTACACTTCACTGTGTCATAGCACATACACTTCACTGTGTCATAACACACATTTACACTTCACTGTGTCATAGCACTTCACTGTATCATAGCACATACACTTCACTGTGTCATAACACACATTTACACTTCACTGTGTCATAACACGCATTTACACTTCACTGTGTCATAACACACATTTACACTTCACTGTGTCATAATACAAATTTACACTTCACTGTGTCATAGCACATACACTTCACTGTGTCATAGCACATACACTTCACTGTGTCACAGCATATACACTTCACTGTGTCATAACACACATTTACACTTCACTGTGTCATAGCACATACACTTCACTGTGTCACTGTGTCATAGCACATACACTTCACTGTGTCATAGCACATACACTTCACTATGTCATAACACACATTTACACTACACTGTGTCATAATTTCTTGAATTTCCCCTGGGGATCAATAAAGTATCTATCTATCTATCTATCTATCTATCTATTTAACACACATTTACACTACACTGTGTCATAACACACAATTTACACTTCACTGTGTCATAGCACATACACTTCACTGTGTCATAGCACATACTCACTATAAAAACCCCTCAGTATCCAGCAGGCACACTAGCTGTATGAGACATTCATAGTTAAAAATGGAGAGCTTTTAAAAGAGTTAAAAAAAGAAAATGTGTAAATTCAGAGTGTCTGTAAGATGGGAGGGCTGGAGTGTGCCGTAGTGTATGCAGTGTCAGATCATTGCTTAAATCTCTCTCCCTGTGCACAGCGTATAGCTCCAGTCTCGCTAGCGCTTTGAAGGTTCCCAAAAGGACGGCGTGCTAAAGAAGCTTTGCAAAGGACGAAAGCCACCACCACCACCACCACCACCTTCCCCACCACCACCACCTTCCCCACCACCACCTTCCCCACCACCACCACCACCACCACCACCACCTTCCCCACCACCACCACCACCACCACCACCTTCCCCACCACCACCACCTTCCCCACCACCAACACCACCTTCCCCACCACCACCTTCCCCACCACCACCTTCCCCACCACCACCACCACCACCTTCCCCACCACCAACACCACCTTCCCCACCACCACCACCACCACCACCACCACCACCTTCCCCACCACCACCTTCCCCACCACCACCTTCCCCACCACCACCACCTTCCCCACCACCAACACCACCTTCCCCACCACCACCTTCCCCACCACCACCTTCCCCACCACCACCACCACCACCTTCCCCACCACCACCACCACCACCACCTTCCCCACCACCACCTTCCCCACCACCACCACCTTCCCCACCACCTTCCCCACCACCACCACCTTCCCCACCACCACCTTCCCCACCACCACCACCACCACCTTCCCCACCACCACCACCACCACCTTCCCCACCACCACCTTCCCCACCACCACCTTCCCCACCACCACCACCTTCCCCACCACCAACACCACCTTCCCCACCACCACCTTCCCCACCACCACCACCACCACCACCTTCCCCACCACCACCTTCCCCACCACCACCACCTTCCCCACCACCTTCCCCACCACCACCACCACCTTCCCCACCACCACCTTCCCCACCACCAACACCACCTTCCCCACCACCACCTTCCCCACCACCTTCCCCACCACCACCTTCCCCACCACCACCACCACCTTCCCCACCACCACCACCTTCCCCACCACCAACACCACCTTCCCCACCACCACCTTCCCCACCACCTTCCCCACCACCACCACCACCTTCCCCACCACCACCTTCCCCACCACCACCACCACCTTCCCCACCACCACCACCACCACCACCTTCCCCAACACCACTGCAACACCACCACCACTGCACTACCACCTTCCCCACCACCACCACCTTCAACACCACCACCATCACCACCTGCACCACCACCACCACTGTGGTGGCAGCCGTGACCCACTGGTTAGCACTCTGGACTTGTAACCGGAGGGTTGCCGGTTCGAGCCCCGACCAGTGGGCCGCGGCTGAAGTGCCCTTGAGTGGGATTAGTGTGTGTTTCACCTCACTGTGTGCTGTGTTTCACTAATTCACCGATTGGGTTAAATGCAGAGACCAAATTTCCCTTATGGGATCAAAAGAGTATATATACTTATACTTATACTATACTGCACCACCACCTTCCCCACCATCACCACCACTGCACCACCACCTTCCCCACCATCACCACCACTGCACCACCACCTTCTCCACCATCACCACCACTGCACCAGTCACTGCTCTAAAAGGCTTTGCTGTAGCCTTGCACCAGTCACTGGTCTAAAAGGCTAGCCTTGCACTTTGAATTCTTCCTGGCCAGACGGGCTCACACATCAATCCCTCAGCTTAACCAGACAAGCCACTAACCTTCCCAAAGCACAGAACCCAGCAGGAATGAGTGCCCCCCCCCCCCAGACTAGCTGTGTGTCTAACCTGGGAGGAATCAGAGCCAGCTGAGCGGAGTTAACGCTAGCCTGACTCTCTGAGCGGAGCTAACGCTAGCCTGACTCTCTGAGCGGAGTTAACGCTAGCCTGACTCCCTCGGTGGCAGATGGTGCATTTGAATTAGACCATGATGACCTCTTGTTCTCTGACTGCACTCCCGTAACCTTCCAGATGATAGGAGTCATGAATATGAACATTTCTCAAGGTTATCTGCATTTCTAATTATAACTCTCATTAAATGCCACATAGAAATGGAAGCCAAATACTGATAACACCATGCATATGGATCAGCTTATATCCAGCACTCAGGCCAAAAGATAATTGCTTTATAAAAATTTCATATTAAGCCCATAAATGTTTTAGGTCTACTTTAGCATATTTTTCCTATTAAAAATATGGCAACAGGAGAAATTGTCCTTGTTTATTAAATACTTCATATACAGCTAAACACACAAACACTATAAAGTAAAGTATAAAACAGACACTGTTTTTCCACTGAGTACAATACAGGGTGGCTCTCCTAATGCAGGTGATTTGAACTGCAGAGTAGTGTAGTCTACCCAAGATGCAATCAGGGACCATCAGCTCACTGGAGTAATTGAGAGGCTTGTCACCAGTCCAAGGCCTGACTGCCACGTCACCCAGCCAATCAGGGACGCAGGCCCATGAGGGACCCAGCCGACGAGGGACGCAGGCCCATGAGGGACCCAGCCGACGAGGGACGCAGGCCCATGAGGGACCCAGCCGATGAGGGACGCAGGCCCATGAGGGACCCAGCTCATGAGGGACGCAGGCCCATAACTCACAACTGACAATATACCTCCCATCCATCCCCTCCCCTGATTCATGGCTTCCTGCTGGATTCCAGGGCTGAGGCAATAAACATGAGCCAGCAGCTCTGTGTGAGCCACACTTCAGCCCTGGGGCATTTGGTAAGCTACTACACCATCACTTCAGCCCTGGGGCATTAGGTAGGATCACTTCAGCCCTGGGGCATTATCACTTCAGCCCTGGGGCATTAGGTAGGCTACTACCCCATCACTTCAGCCCTGGGCATTAGGTAGCATCACTTCAGCCCTGGGCATTAGGTAGCATCACTTCAGCCCTGGGGCATTAGATAGGCTACTACCCCATCACTTCAGCCCTGGGGCATTAGGTAGGCTTGCTACAGGAACCTAGTTATAGGAACAGTCCACTATTGAACAGTTCTACTAACTACTCTCCCCAGGTTTGCCATTTGCACTCGCACTGGCCAAGTGGCCATAGGAACTGGGTGCCCATTCAATTTGGGTTGACAGCGGGCGTGACCAATCAAGTTGGACCAATCAACGTGGACCTAGGTCACTAAGGGTTCCTATGCGGAAAAGGGAAAAGACACTGCCCTGAAGTAAGAGCTGAAAGAGTTACAG
This sequence comes from Alosa sapidissima, assembly GCF_018492685.1. Classification (NCBI taxonomy): domain Eukaryota; kingdom Metazoa; phylum Chordata; class Actinopteri; order Clupeiformes; family Clupeidae; genus Alosa; species Alosa sapidissima. The sequence continues at coordinate 704,591 of NC_055961.1, forward strand.
GAACTGCGGTCAGAGGAACTTAATAATCCCCAAATCGGTCTGGTTCGAACACGAGAAAAAAGGGGTTCTAGGAAGGTTATGTTCTAGGAACAGCAAAAATCCCTCCGGTGGGAAAGGGGCTATAGACTTGCTAAATGCAGCAGGCTGGTGTACCTTTACAATTCAGTAAAGGTAAACAAAAGTTTCAAATCTCACCCTGTAGCAGTTTTTGTTGTCCTGAGAACTGTGTTTACAAAACAAATAGCACTGACTCTCCTGAGAATGTTACAGAACTAAGTACTCCTAGTCTCTGAGAATGTTACAGAACTAAGTACTCCTAGTCTCTGTTTTGTTAATCACTTCATGTGTTCCTACTGTGGAGGGCCTTCTCAAATGGTGCCCCATACACACTGGTGTGGGAGGCTCAGATGCCCCATACACACTGGTGCCCCATACACACTGGTGTGGGAGGCTCAGATGCCCCATACACACTGGTGCCCCATACACACTGGTGTGGGAGGCTCAGATGCCCCATACACACTGGTGCGGGAGGCTCAGATGCCCCATACACACTGGTGTGGGAGGCTCAGATGCCCCATACACACTGGTGTGGGAGGTTCAGATGCCCCATACACACTGGTGTGGGAGGCTAACCCCGTCCCCGTCGTGTGACATGGGTGCTGAACGTGTTACTTCCAGGTGAGGATCACAATGCAAGATTGAGTTTGAAGTTGTTTCTCCTCTTTCACAGTCGACACCTCCCACTGTCCACCTCCCCCGAGCAAACATGTCTCCCACAGCAGTGAATAAACATGAACAAGTTACAGGCCTTTACATACAGGCCTTTACATACAGGCCTTTAGGAACAGGCCTTTACATACAGGCCTTTACATACAGGCCTTTAGGAACAGGCCTTTACGTGCTGGACGAACCCAATCAACATCGCACACTCTCCCACACAAAGCGCTTCACTCTGTTTAAAGTTTGGCCTTGACAGCTCTTCCCTTTCCAACACAGTGGAAACCTGTAGCCTACATGGCAATAGATTGATATTTTGCTCCAAGTGATTTACTTTGGCCACTTGCTGTAAAATGTACCACATGTAACCACCAAAGTATTACACACATTAATAAACTCATCAACACAATAACCTACACATTAATAAACACATCAACACAATAACCTACACATTAATAAACACATTACTGATTAGTATGATGAATATTATTACATAACCTTACAAATGTAACATTACCTGTTAACTCAGTTCAGCGATATAAAGGAAGAAGAAACTATAACGCACTTGTGAGTTCATCTGCTGTGGAGAGAGACAAGTGCAGGCTAGGTCCTGATATTGATCAGGCCAGAGGATGGACTGCACGAGGAAATCAAACTAAACAAGAAAAGAACAATCGCTGTTGAAAAGCGATGCCCAACACCCAAAGCCTTCAATCTTCACCTGAACGTCCATTGGCAGTTTTGCAACTCATGGATTTAGAACAAGTGTGACGGTGTAGAAAGACTGAAAATACCAAAACGGCAGGAAAAAACGTAGTCCCCTGAACCAGGTATGTTCAGATGGAATATTTGTTTTTAGATGCTAGCGGTGGTAGTGTAGTGGTTAAGGAGCTGGGCTAGCGTGCAGTGCAGTAGCCTGAAAGTTGTCGGTTCAATTCCCGGCTTCCACCGTTGTGCCCTTGAGCAAGGCACTTAACCCCAAGTTGCTCCGGGGACAATGTGATCCCTTGTAATATAGCTGACATTTGTAAGTCACTTTGGTCAAAAAGTGTCTGCTAAATGTAATGTAATGTAATGTAATGTCCAACAGCACACTTACGCATTTATTTTCCACCACTAACAGGCATAATATAACCAACGAGTGGTCAGGTAGCCCCAACATCTGAAAATGAACCAGTGCTTTTCCAAGAGTGAGTGAAACAGCACAGAACTTAGTACCTTTAAAATAGGACAGCCACACTGCTTCAGTTACACGTGTGTCTAACATGCAAGTGTGACAGAGTTCACTACAACTACAAGCACAACAGCACTGTTTGTGTTTAGGCTTAACCACTCTCCAGGCAAACATCTGGCAACACAAAACACAAAAGGCACTACCGTAACTGCTCCCATTTACACATCAACAGCCCTCTCTCTCCACAGTGGCAGCCAGCCCACGGTCCACTCACACTCTGGCTTCAAAACGTACAGATCTTATCGGGTAGCTGAGAAACTAACTTAATTAAACCTCCACAAACACATTAACATGGCTGTCTGGTCATTTTAACTGTCAAACATATTGAATTAGGTAGCCTAGGCTACAGTAGAGATAAATGGACTTAGGCTATGGACTGAGCTAATGCTTTGTGTAGCCTATTTCTTTTATTGATCACTGAAATCCAATGTGACAGTTCATTCGCACACATGATTTACATGTTAGTGGGGCTAATTGGCACTTCAGCAGGGGCTAGCGGAGAGGACCTGAGGGGAGACCTTACAGTGCCCCCTCATTACAGCCTCCCGTGACCTCTTGACTTGACCCTTTGACCCCACCCCCTCTCCTATTGACTGAAGACACAGGAAACTTCACGATAACCCTAAACACAAGTTAGTCCTCCTTGATCCATCACGCACAGTTGCTGCGGTTAAACCAGTAAAACAGCTTTGAAGCTGAAACAATATAATTCAAAGACAGCTCACTTTGTCAAACAAACATACATACATAAACAAAGTCGCGAAACCACAAAATAAACACGTTGGTTACTTACAAAATAAGGAAACAAACACGAGCTCTAAATATTATATGCGCTTCACTACATATTCACTATCCTCATCAACACAAGTGGTATGCTGATACCAGTCATGTACAGTGGGAGTTGTACAAGTCATTTCTCCACTCATTTGATGCCACCGGCCCGGGGTCAGATCTTTGTTAGTATAATTTCAATAGGTTACCTTACAAAAAAGCTAAGTAGGCTAGAACAGTGCAATTGTGCCCCAACATACACGACCCAGCATTTATGAAAAACATTATTGCTTTTCTGTATAGTGAAAGAAAAAAAGGCAATCTCTACTGATATCAACATCATCACCCACTCCTTGTGTAAGGAGATGCACTACACGGAACTGGATGCAAAGGTCGGAATGATTCTGTCCTTGGGAATCATTATCGCTTCAGGGGCAAAACTAACATTGCTTAGTTCAACTAAACACGGTGCCACAAAGGTTTCTTTAGCACTATTTAGACGTAATCCTCAATGTATTTCTACGCATTATTTATCTGTAACGTTCGCACAGAAAAAATGACTGCCCAATACATTCATTCAACAATTCCTACTACATGTTGTACTTTATGAATAGACATCAGTCGACATTCAGGTTTTACCTGGTTAAAACGTGTTGGAATCTATTTCTCACAAAGAATCAACAGCCAGAAACATTTATATTCTGCTCCACACGTACCTGGTTCCGCTAAATGAACATGGACCGTAACAGTAACGTTACAGTGGAAAAGGCGCGAGGTCTGTGGACACAGGGGAATCCTTCCTTCGGCAAGTCTTCGGAAAACAATGTGAGTCCACATACGTACGTTCACTAAACATACAACTACAAAAAATATGTTAACGTTACAACTCTAATGAGTGGGTTCATTCGGGAGCACCGCACTCAATGAATGCGTAGTCGGGGCTGACGGAATTGTTTATTCTCGGAATCCCCTCACTGTCGAGAACTCTGCAACGAACACGCCCCCTCCCCGTCCAGACAGCACCCTTAAAGGTACAGTCCGAAATTTGAATGGAGCATGCGCATGCATCATCTTTGTGCCTCAGCAAACTATTCTAAATAAAAGCAGTGAACTACTTCCTTTACAATGGCAACATATAATATGACAAAAGAAAATGATAAATTATGACAAAATGATAAATTTGTGAAATCAAAAACTACAAGATATCACAACACTTCTACATACAAAAAATAATATAGGCATATGTACATTCAAAATCAACAAGATTTCACAGCACTTCTACACATTCTGGCTGTTTTTTTTCTTTGATAGGATAATCAGATTCCTCTATCTTTAATAAAGGGACAGATCCCCTACACCCCCCCACCCCCAACCCTTGCGGAAATGGAGGGGACGTGGTATAATTGGGCCTGGTGTTGCGTGTGTTGAGTATCAATGTAATACAAGAGTGCCAATGTAAGACAAGTGCTTATGTCACACTGGCCCACACACGTCCCTACAAAGCACATCTATCTTCACACATGTCCCTACAAAGCACATCTATCTTCACACACGTCCCTACAAAGCACATCTATCTTCAATTGTGAGTAAATGTTGTTTGGTAAATGTTCCTGCTCCTGTAAACCTGATCTTAGCTCCCTTAGGAAGTTGCAAAAGAAGTGCTGAAAAACAGGAGAAGCGATACATCAGGTAACCTTACCACTCCAGTCGCTTTCATCATAAATGTGTGCACAGCACATAAAGCAACTTCCTCCTCTTTTTGTATCCAAATAGCTTCACTTGTCTCCAAAATGTTCATATCGGGGATCTGGCTTTGAGGTCCCAGAAAGACGTCGATTTAGCAGTTTAAGCAGGATTTTGCCAAGATGACCTCTGGTCTGACATGACCTTTCATCTTTAAACTTTGACCCCAAATGCCACATGAATGGAGATACAATATCCTGCCTTTCATTCCTCCCCCACCACAACTCTGTGACCCTTGCCCTCCCTGACCCTGAGCTTTTCGCAGAGATGTGGACCTGTGACCTTTGACCTGAGAGAAGGCAGGCATGCCCTAGTAAAGATGTTTGACTGATTTTCAGTAATTAAGCAGAGAGGGCCCAAAGTCTACGCAATAGTTATTCTTACCACAGGTAATAGTTATGCAATAGTTATGGTTACCAAAGGTAATAGTTATGCAATAGTTATGCCCACGGGTATACTGCGCCACTTTTATCGACACAGGTGGGGTGAGTGAGGTTGATTATGGACAATTGATTATAAAGATTCCATTTGGTTTGGGAAATGAAGACATAGATGAGCATGACACATCCATAAGTAGAAATGATCTCACTGTGACACATCCATAAGTAGAAATGATCTCACTGTGATTATTTGCATGAGTTGCTCTTTGTTTCCATGTAAAGATCTGAGAGCACAGCATCTGAGCTGTGTAAAGTTTTAGAGATTTGCGTGCTGTAAGACAACTGTTCAACCACACAGATGATTCGTGATTGGACGCGGTTGTGATCTGTGCAGGATCGGGTGGACACTGTGGTGATCTGTGCAGGATCGAGTGGACACGGTGGTGATCTGTGCAGGATCGGGTGGACACGGTGGTGATCTGTGCAGGATCGGGTGGACACTGTGGTGATCTGTGCAGGATCGGGTGGACACACCCTCCACAGACGAGGGTTCATGCAGCGGTTACCGGGACAGATTATTGTCTGAATGAAAAAATGACTTCTCTTTCATCCAGAAATAAACTAATCCACTGCCACCAGACCAAAACACTATGTTTTAGCCATATAATCCTCCCAAAACATATCCAACACACACAGCAGTAGTGGTATTAATATAGGAGGGGACCCACAGCAACACACAGCAGTAGTGGCAAAGAAGCTAGACGTTGTGAAACGGAAGCCTTTCTTTCTCTCGGGCCAATTTGAACCTTTTTCATTTTGGGGGCGGATATAACTTGAGCACCTTGAAAAACACAACATAATGGCTTTGAGATGATTAAGGACACAGAGCTGATATACTCCTTGTTTGGCGAGGGGAGAGTGAAGTGTGAAATGAGACGTAATGGCGTTTCAAACAGACACATTTCATCTCCAGTCTAAGAGTGGATTGAGGTTTTCCTAATAACCTGAGCATAACAATGCAATAATTATCACAGAAATTAGGCCTGTTGACAGTACAAACAAGTCTGTAAACAACCAGAAATAGAGAGAACAAAACTACTGTGCAGCTCGTATGTACATCACTGTCACGGCTTTCATGATCAATATGCCCAAACTGCTGTGATCAGTGAGGCAGGGACAGAATCATGGCCCATTTATTAATAGCTCTACGTCGACGACTTTGATGTTCAAACATCAGTGCTCTGGGCGACTGTGAAAGCATACTAATGATGTCATGCATCTGTGCTCTCAATACACTCTAAGCACGCTAATTAGGAGTGCTACTCGCGTGGCCTGCACATCTGGAAGTTCTGGATCTTTTTCTACAAAGTGTCCTGATTTTCTGTTACTGTAACTTCATCATTTCCACAAATATTATTCATGGTGTGCTCAATATGTGCCCAATATGTGCACTGAGGCCTATTAGCACCACATTAGGTTCCATATGAAGTGATCCAAGACAAGACGTGTCATTCCCCATTATCCTGCTCATCCGCTGCTGACATGGAGTCACATGGGTGAAGTCTGAAGTCCCCGGCAGAAGAGGTCCACAGCTGCTTCAGTCAGGGCTCTGTTTCTTCAGCGAGACCAGTGGAGAGGGGAGGAGATGTGAGCTCGTCTTTGTGTCTCCCTGGTGCATTTGTGTGTCACAGGGTGCTTTTTTAAAAACGGATGTCGGGTTGGTTAATCAAAGATGATGGTGGTTTGAGTTGTCCCGTCCATAGGGTCCCGTCCATAGGGTCCATAGGGTCCATAGGGTCCCGTCCATAGGGTCCCATCCATAGGGTCCATAGGGTCCCGTCCATAGGGTCCATAAGGTCCATAGGGTCCCGTCCATAGGGTCCATAAGGTCCATAGGGTCCCGTCCATAGGGTCCCATCCATAAGGTCCATAGGGTCCCATCCATAGGGTCCATAGGGTCCCGTCCATAGGGTCCATATGGTCCATAGGGTCCCGTCCATAGGGTCCCGTCCATAGGGTCCATAAGGTCCATAGGGTCCCATCCATAAGGTCCATAGGGTCCCATCCATAGGGTCCATAGGGTCCCGCCCATAGGGTCCACAGGGTCCATAGGGTCCACAGGGTCCACAGGGTCCATAGGGTCCACAGGGTCCACAGGGTCCACAGGGTCCATAGGGTCCATAGGGTCCACAGGGTCCACAGGGTCCATAGGGTCCATAGGGTCCACAGGGTCCATAGGGTCCATAGGGTCCATAGGGTCCACAGGGTCCCGTCATGAATAAATGAGGCGTGAAGACGGCTCCCTGGTGAGCGCATGCACAGGAAATATTTACACTCCTCAGCTTCTCTCACTTATTCAACATTTAACCATTTACACTCCTCAGCCTCTCTCACTTATTCAACATTTAACCATTTACACTCCTCAGCCTCTCTCACTTATTCAACATTTAACCATTTACACTCCTCAGCCTCTCTCACTTATTCAACATTTAACCATTTACACTCCTCAGCCTCTCTCACTTATTCAACATTTAACCAGAGCCGGACAGTAACGGAGTACATTTACTTGAGTACAGTACTTGAGTACAATTTTGAGGGATCTGTACTTTACTCGAGTATCATTTTTGGGGAGTACTCATGACTTTACTCAAGTACATTTGAGAGGCAAATATTGTACTCTTTACTCCACTACATTTCTATCCATAACCGTGAGTACCCGTTACTACTTCTAAAAAAAGGAAAAAAGAAAAAATTCAGAAACCCTCAATTTGTTCTTTCCCTCTCAAACGTGATTGGATTGTGCAGGCGCCACTGATTGGGACAGCCTATCAGCAATCACCTTCAGCTTTCCGCTAAAGTCAACTCCATGGTTCAGATTTAGATAAGAGACGAAAACCATGGACGAGACAATGGATGAAGACGCAACAGGTTACTGGATGCCGGGAATGTGCCAACCTGTGGCCCCATCTCGCCAGACTATTTCAATTTTCTGAACAAGTTAATGATAGTTTTCACTTCAAGTGTTTCAATTACAAAATAGTATTTTGTATTTGAAATACGTATTT
>NC_055961.1:717500-725000 GCF_018492685.1 Alosa sapidissima
AAATTGTTGAGAATTGAATTGATTAACACATCACATAAACTGTTATTGAGTGTTGTTGATACACTGAACGTGTGCCCTCAGAACCAAATCTGACAGCAAGCAGTTTTGGAGTTTTGGAAGTAGGCTGCAGGCAGGCAGCTGGTGGATACATTACTGGCATGCGTAAGGTAATGGTAAGGTAAAAGCAACGACCGAAATGCAGTGTTGAAACACGTGTATGAAACGTATTAAATATGCAAACACAGATCCGGTATAAACACTGACCCCCCCCCCCCCCCCAAAAAAAAAAAATCTCCCGTTTTTGGAAAGCTAAATGTTGACAGGTATGTTAACCCCCCTGCCCCCCAACCCCACTTCTACCCCCTCCTCTCTTCTCCCCTCTATTCCCCTGCCCTATCTCCTTTTGTAAAGCCACCTTGGGTTACTTGAAAGGCGCTATATAAAACCAACTTATTATTATTATTATTATTATTATTATTATTATAAGGGAAGAGTATTTTACTAAAATCGCAGATATCTGTCCCGAATTTCTTGACACAAACAATGAACAAAAACTATCATTTCTCCTGGGGGAAGTAGACCGTTGTGTCAACCTAGCTGCTGAGTATATCCAATCCTGCCACATCCTGAAAGAACAGCCCATGTTACATGATCAATAACATAATAATAAAATAATAATATATTTTTTTCTGTTAATTTAATAGCCAGGTGTTATTTTCATTATTATTATCATTATTATTATGATTTGTATTACTATTATTATTATCTATATTACTATTATTGTTGTATTGAATGCTTTGGCAACACTGTAAAATGTACATTCATGCAAATAAAGCTTGTTGAATTGAATTGAATTGAATTGAATTGAAAATGGAATAGTACACTAAATAGAAATCATATCTAGCTCACTGGCCACACTGTAGGGGAAAAATAAAATATGACTTTAGTAATAAAATATGACTTTAGTAATAAAATATGACTTTAGTTATACTTCAGTATTTCTACCAAAGGTATTGCTGGTTCAATTATGTGAATCATATATCTTGACTGAAATATGACCTGTTGTTTCACTATGACCCTCTGAGCCAAACATATAGCCTTGAGTGACCTCCTCTTATTGTCATGTCATGGATGGATATGTTCTGACCCAGGTTCTAATGGTGCTGAGGGGCAAGGACCCTCTTATTGTCATGTCATGGATGGATGGGTTCTGACTCAGGTTCTAACGGTGGCAACTCCAAGGTTCAGATGGCAGAAGGTTCAGGTTCAGAATCTTGAAGGTTCCATCTTCAAAAGATGCAAGCCATACACACATAAGATTGACCAGATGCACTTCTTTGGATCTGGGGAAGCAGAACAAGGCCATTCCAAAGTTGTCAATATGACCGTAAATTTCAATTAAATTTAGATTAATTTTATTTTAAATGAAAGATTGAAAGAAGACTGGATCTGATCTGATCTGATCATTTCTCTTAGGCTAAATCTAGAATTTCATAGAGTAATCTTACGCACACCTATACAGGCCATGCTGCTAGTGCAACACCAGAATAGCGTGATTTGGGATTTATGGGCAAAGACATTTTTCAATGTGAGACAGAACCATAAGGATGTAGTCATTATACATGGGGCTTATATAGGCGCCGTTATACATGGGCTTATATAGGATGTAGTCGTTATACATGGGGCTTATATAGGATGTAGTCGTTATACATGGGGCTTAAATGGGGCTTGAATTTCCCCTTGAGGATCAATAAAGTATCTATCTATCTATCTATAGGATGTAGTCGTTAAATAGGCGCCGTTGGCGTGCTGCGCTTGTCGATAGAATTCTTGACCCACATTAGCTGCGGACAGATGCCCTTGGATTCTTCAGCTAGCCACTCTCCTTATCTCCAACTCTGAGCATAGGAGAGAGAGAGGGAGGGAGGGAGAGAGAGAGAGAGGGAGGGATGTGTTTTAATCTTCTCTCTCAGAGAACATAAATGTTACCAAGCCTTCACATTGCGCTTCGATGGACTGATTGTTGTCACCGAACAAAAGTACAAGGTGACTTACAAATAACTATATCTGTCACATGTGCGAAGATGAGTTTTGGAAAATAATTTTCCATGAATTCAGGAAATAACAAAAGGCCTAAATATTTGTTTATACACCTTTTTTAAAATTCTTTTTTTTGTAAGCAGCAGATACTAAATTGGACCCCTGCTCTGTGGCTGTAAAATAATCTCATCCTCTTGTAGATCCACTGCTCTCCAGGTCAGTAAATATGTCCTTCACACAAACAACAACTGTCATGCTTTCTCTCTCTCTCCCCCTCTCTCTCTCCCTCCCTCCCTCTCTCTCTCCCTCCCTCTGTCTCTCTCTCTCTCCGTCTCTCTCTCTCCCTCCCTCTCTCTCTCTCCCCCTCTCTCTGACTGGAGATGTCTTGCCCATGTCCATGGTGTGTTGTGCCTGGTCAGCCAGTCATGCAGCAGTCTGAGGACCGTGTGAGAGAGCAGCTCTGCTGTGGCAGCTGCTGCTGCACTGTTTATTCAGACATGGCTGTTACCACCGGATGCTGATTGCAAAGCGGATCCAAACATGAAGCACTGGCTACGCACACATGCCAGACAGATAGCCGTCCATTCGAGTGTGAAATGTTTTATGCAAAATAGCGTGCGGCATGCAGTTGCCAGGTGAGGCGAGGTCTTGATGTATGGGGTGTCTGGAGACTTGCTGCATGTGCTGAAAAAACTGACTGCATCAGCAGCTTGGGAGTGTCAGTTATGCAATGTCTAATTAGAATGAGGCATGGTGCCAGAAGAAAGCTAGCTGTGGGACAGTCCAGCCGAGATTTTTTTCTTGGAAGGGGGCATTATGGTTTCGCAGTAGAAGTATTAATCGCTGATATGCTGAAACCATCGTTTCCTTAGTGTTGCCGCACTACCATACATGACACAGCATCACTGCACAAGACAATGTGTATCAATCAAATGATATCTATTTTTAGTAAGGGCCAGTTTCTCTAAACAGATGACCACTGATCTTGGACAAGAAGCTGGTTTTTCCACTGGAGATCCGCCCTAAAGAGTCAGAAAGTTTCATTTCAAAGAAATGCATCTGGTCACTGACTCCACATGACCCATTTTCAGTGTGCGTGTGTGTGCGTGTGCGTGTGTGTGTGTGTTTATTGTCATCATGTGTTGATTTGTTGCATATAGTATAGTGCAGGTAGCTCTGCCTCTAGAGGTTTAGAGGTGTTTAGCGGGTGTGCTAGATGTTGATGTGTCCTGTTAGCTAACACTTTATTCCAAATCCTGATGTGTCTTTTTGGCAGTGATCATCAGACACAGATGTTAATAAATAAGGAGGTGGTCAGTGTACCATCACAAATACCCAGACACAGTATTTACATAATGTAATGTTTTCCAAGCAAACGTATTCAACAGTAAAAGGCTGAAGTTGTCAGACATTGCATTTGATTAACCGCTAAAGTTGATAAGGGTTTAGCTTGTAAGTTTACGGCAAACCTTAATGAAATTCACCTTTGTTGTCGTGAGGTGAGTTGGCAATCTCTTTCATGTGCTCTCCACATGACATTCATGCAACAAATTAGCCAAGAAACTATGAATGCCCCCTCGAACTCAGCACACACACATGAAACCAAAAAAGACATCTAGGGATATTACGTAACCCTGCAGCCCTATGCAGAACACTGTGTCCTCTCACGTTCTCCTGTGTTCTTGGGCAGAACTGTAGAGAACATCTGTGTTGAGTTCAGAGTAACTCACCTCTGCTACTCAGAATTGATCTTGCTATTTTTAATCTGGTTGCCCCATCTCTATGCTGTGACTGGTATATTGTATACTTCCATGCATTTGGGTTGTTGGGTCAAAGGCATAGGCGGAGTTTGACATTCGAGCCAGGGGGGGAAGAAAATAATAATAATAATTGTAGCAGCTGAGACCTGGCCTACCACTTGGGGAACACAGCATGAGCACATAGGGAGAAAACAAACATGCTAAATAAAGATATATATAATTACATTGTAACAATTTAACAATTTGTCCTTATGAAATCCAATGCAGCACGGTTGTCTTGAAACGCAATAGACAGGGGTGTCGCCTAGCAGTTGAAAACATTCGGGGCTTAGCCCATAGTCTGGTTGCTGCTCACTTTTGATAAATTAAATCACCGCCTCTAGACTCATTTGCGCCACATTGATTGAATATTTTGTATTTTGTCAATTAAAAAATGTAATGACCTGCCATCTTGACATTTCTGTTTGCTATTAAAAACGAACTATATAGCCTAGTCTAGTGTAATGGATGCCAGCTAGCTTAGCTGTGCTTGTGGAAAGTTGGTAAACCTCCGACGCCTCAAGAGTGCTGCTGGCATGCGAGCCACCTAGCAGAGTGGAGTTTTAAACAACAAGATGCATCGGTTCATGTATGCTTAGCTTAAGGAGAACGAGTCATTGAAAACTCAAATTCGATTCTACAAAGGCAAAGTAAGTAAACTCCAAACTGTAGGCTATTGAGTGCAGGGCAGACCTAAATCATAGCGAGAACTCCAAGAATCAAAGGAAGTGTTCACCTACAGTTATGGATGTAACGATTACCGGTATAATGGTAAACCGCAATAAAAATGTTGACGATAACAATTACCATTTTCATTTCAAATATCATGATTATCACGGTTGATTACCGCGGTGTCGAAACCGTGTGTTTAATCCTTCCCAGCTTCATCTGAGCCTGCTTTTGACATACAGTAGGCCTAGTACAATGAAACAAAACTGGTACCCTTCTGATTCTGTTGTTTAATTGATGGTTTTAACTACAATTCGGATTAGGCTACACCTGATTTTAAAAGCCGGAACTTTTCCACCACAAAATGTGCACTGTATCATGTAGCCACTCTGCGTCTTTTTATGTTCACGTCCACATTAAATCCATTCCACTCACGTTATCAGGAGAATAAAGAAACACTTACTTTGGTCTCACTCATTGGATCCAAATAACAGAAATAGCACAAAGCACATAGCCAATTAATTAAGAAAAAAGTGAACGGGACACTTTTTGAAACTATTTCAGCTTATGTAGGCCTATCAGTGCTTTCTGAACATATTGAACACACTTTTAGAAATACCGTGATAATAACGAAAACCGTGATAATTTTGGTCACTATAACCGTGAGGTTAAATTGTCATACCGTTACATCCCTACCTACAGTACAGTCTGATGCCTCTCCAAACGCAGAAACGAAGCGCAATCACACCATTACGTTAAGACATGTTAAGAAAAAAATATTCATATTTTGCTGTAATCCAATGACACGAAAAAAAGTAATCCACAGCGATCAGGAGGCCTAGATGCACAAAAAGGGTCATGGTGTATCTAGCCAGGCCTACGCGCGTCACATTCACCAGCCAGTTCCAAACAGGTGAACAAGGCTTCGCCACTTTGCTGTTTAAACAAAGTGGAATAAAAAGTCTACATCTACACACAACGCAAAATAAATTAGTAAGCTGACAGGACATTTATATACATGGCATTTAGGCAACCTTTATTGAAACGTTGGCACGGCAAGATGTCCATACTAGTGCAACAGTAATTTTCATTTTTTGCGTCCTGCATGCCTCGTCAGGTTGGCCGTAATGTCATGTGATGTGAAGGATCGCAAGAGAAGAAAACCTGGCTGCTCCCATCATCAACCGCAGCCCGTTCCTTATATTGTTGTTTTGTGATATTTAAATTATTTTAAAAATATCTGGTCATGCCAGACGTATTTCACAAATTTTTGAAACAATGCAATTACCCGTTTCCACCAGGGGGGGCAGTGCTCCCCCTGTCCCCCCACTAACTCCGCGTATGGTCAAAGGGAACAATACTTCCATGCATTTGGGTTGTTGGGTCAAAGGGAACAAACACACACAAAATCATAAATTCAGTATTTGTATCTCAATGTGTAATATGAGTGTCTGGTGTTTAGAGGGTGTGTGTGCTGTAATGTGTCTGGTGTTTAAAGGGTGTGTGTGCTGTAATGTGTCTGGTGTTTAAAGGGTGTGTGTGCTGTAATGTGTCTGGTGTTTAGAGGTGTTTAGAGGCTGTAATGTGTCTGGTGTTTAGAGGGTGTGTGTGCTGTAATGTGTCTGGTGTTTAGAGGGTGTAATGTGTCTGGTGTTTAGAGGGTGTGTGTGCTGTAATGTGTCTGGTGTTTAGAGGGTGTAATGTGTCTGGTGTTTAGAGGGTGTGTGTGCTGTAATGTGTCTGGTGTTTAGAGGGTGTGTGTGCTGTAATGTGTCTGGTGTTTAGAGGGTGTAATGTGTCTGGTGTTTAGAGGGTGTGTGTGCTGTAATGTGTCTGGTGTTTAGAGGGTGTAATGTGTCTGGTGTTTAGAGGGTGTAATGTGTCTGGTGTTTAGAGGGTGTGTGTGCTGTAATGTAATGTGTCTGGTGTTTAGAGGGTGTGTGTGCTGTGTCCTGTAATGTGTTCATCTATTGGGAGCTGACGGTGCAGAGGGATCTGACATCCATAAACCCAACAATACGGTGACAGCTCCAAGATAAGCAAACAAGGCAGGCTGCAGAGGAGTTAAAGACACCCAATCTGAGTGGCTGTGTGTGTGTGTGTGTGTGTGTGTATGTTTGTGTGTTTATGTACGTGTGTAAGGGAGTGTGTACATGTGTGTTTGTTTGTGTGTGTAACTGTTAGTGTATGTCTGTTTGTATGTGTCTGGTTGTGTGTCTTTCAGTTTGTGTGTGTGTGTGTTTTTTTCTGTTCCGCAGATTTCAGTGCAATGCGAATAACCTTTGTGAATTATTTAGTTTATTGACCTCTGCAAGGGATTTAATCTGAAGGTCATTTCCCACTGGCGTAGCGGCGCGGAGCCGACGGGTCCTCAGGTGACGCAGCCAAGGTCGCACGTCTCCCTCCTGTTAATAATATATTTGTCACCCACTGTGTGTTAGGCACACTCTCCTCTCCTCTCCCCTCTCTCCTCTCCTCTCCTCTCCCCTCCCCTCCTCTCCCCTCTCCTCTCCTCTCCCCTCTCTCCTCTCCTCTCCTCTCCTCTCCTCACTCTGCCACTTGATTAGCGCCACCAATAAGGGCTGCCAGAGATGATAAAGTAGACGTTGGCTTAAGGAGATGTGTCAACTGTCCCCAACATCTCTCTCTCTCTCCACCTCTCTCTTTCGCACTGTCCCCCCTCCTCTCTCTTTCTTTTTCTCTCTCGCCCTGTCTCTTCTTCTCTTCTTTTTGTCTCTCTCTTTTATCCCCCATCTCTCTCTCCCTCCCCTCTGTTGGTGTTTTATTGTTCTGCGATGAAGGTTAAAGCGACTGCTGAACAAACAGAACGTGGGCAGGGGTGGGCAGGGGTGCCTGTCTGCTGTTGCCTCTGCCCTGACTCCTCTTTGGTGTGTCAGGGAGGTGCGCCAGTCGTGCCACAGGGCGCACGGTGCCGCGCACACTGGGGTGAAAGGCAGGTTAATTCCTGGGCAAGCTGTCACAGATAATCATC
>NC_055961.1:727500-762500 GCF_018492685.1 Alosa sapidissima
CCTATATTAATTAATTAATGGCCGTCTATCAATGGCCAATTGCGCAAAGACGGGCGGAATTCTTACACTCCAGTAGCCTAAACCACTTCAGTGAACGTTCAAATAAGCCCCAGAGTTCAGTGTCTATCAGGGTGTTCAAAGTGGATGTGTGATATATTCAAGTTGCTTATATTGCATTTTAGAGGACAATGATAAAGCCATGTGCAACGCATTTTTGCTTGCCAGCAGGTTGGATAAACTCAATTTACTACACAATAATGTAGGCTAGGCCTATGTCTTTTATATGTCATGCGTGCAGTTGTTGAATTGCACATAACATGTCTGCATATTTATTTAGTCTTCTTTCTCTCGACTGTAGGCTAGCGCATGCATTATCATGGCACTATAAATGTGCAAAGACAGGCGGGATATTCGATGCTCCTTTTACAGTAAACCACTTCACAACGAACATTCAAATAATCCCCAGAGTTCAGTGTCCATCAGTCCCAACATTTAGAACATAATCGAAAAGTCCAAGCGTGAATTGGGTGTGTTTTGATTTTGACAGAGACTGGAGAAGGGCCGTATGTCTCACAGCAACTGCGATAACCTTGTTTCTTGAAGGCTATCCTTACCTCCAAATATCCACATCTAATGAGGGTCGGCGACTATCCAATAGGCTACCCAATACTATTTGCAATACCCTCGATATACATATTGTTGGAAAGTTTAGTTTATGGCCGTCCTTGTGAGTACAATAACTTAATTTTGTACATTTTACCAAAACTTTTTTAGCTCTTAAACATGAAGAATACACTGTTCAACGGAGCTGGTGTGTGTGAGGCACACTCTTGGACTCCTTGAGACGCGACTAACCTTTTGGTTGAAGTTCTTGTGCGTAGGCTATTTGCCCCTGCTATTTATCAATGTAGCCTTTTATTGTTTTTTTCCCATGAATTGTCTGAGCTGTGAAGAAATTGTGTGTTGTTTAAAGTTGGGCGATTACTGTAGGCCTAGGCTACTGCCCATATTGGAATAAAAAAAAAAAAAAGGCCCACCCTAGACCTACTTCTCAAAAGTCCACTCCGTTGAAAAATCCTGGCTACGCCACTGTTAATGACCTCGTGTCGGAATGGCAGGACGTTTGAAAAAAAGGTCAAGTGTCGCTACTCCGACAATGGACAAAAAAAATGTCACAGTAGTGGGACGCTTGACAATTAATGTTAATGCCGCCACTTCGACAATTAGACGCTAATGTCTAAGTAGCGGCATGTCGGAATAGCAGCATATAACCGACACTGGGTTTAGTTGTACCGGGATGGAGATGGTGTGTTTATCTTACCTGTTCGGAGAGTGCAAGCATAAACAACTCACTTTTGTCCTCTCTTCCAGCCTGTCATTGGCTCTTCACATCTTTGATGGAAATATTTCTTCATAGCAATAAGTAACAAACGTCCCCAAATGGATGTATTCTGGTTTGTGTCTTTGTGTGACTGCCTGTCTCAGTCTTCGTCTCTTTGTCTGTACCTTCAAACAGTGTTGTCAGTCAATATTTCTACCTCACATTAGATATCAATATTTCTACCTCACATTAGATATCAATATTTCTAGATATCAATATTTCTACCTCACATTAGATGGAAGTTATAATTAGATGTTCCTCTGGTGTTGTGTTTAGCTGTGTGTTGTTTATAAATAATATTACTTTATAAATAATATTACTTATTGATGAAAAAGTCATCTCAGTTAACTTAGTTGTGACTTGATCGTTTATCAACCAATCAAAGTGCCTCAAGGTTTAATGCCATTTGCTTGATCAATGGTTCTTGGGCGGCTGAATATACAAAATGTTATGTTGGAACAAATGTTTCATCTTGTTCTGTATGCCTCAAGGGCACAGCCTGTCTGTTCTGGTGATAAAATAAGAATGTAAACAACTTGTATTGTTTGTTCATTTATGTACTAGGCGTCTGAACTGCAGGAGATATTAGGTTCATGATGTCGCTGTGCGGTCGCACCATGCAGCTGTGTCTCCTTAAGGCAATGACACACACACACACACACACACACTGTGCTCACCAACAGGAGAGACGTGGGTGATCCTTTTTTCTCAGCTGTGAAGTTGCCCTCTTGCCTCAGTATAATTTAAATTCATCTTAAAATCTCAAACTGCTCTGTTTTTCTCAATATAATCTCCATCTGTCCTTTTCAGGGGACTCAAGGAGAAACAGGTCAATCTATTCTTAATCTGTCCCTTTCAGGGGACTTACGTGATGTTATACGGTTTCTAAGCTGAAACATTTTTTGTCACAAACAGGAAACATCACCTCACCATCTGCTAGCTGCCTGTGCCCTGAATACACTGTAAAAAAATGCGGTCTCTGTGGACAGCCCAGGCTCCAAAAACGGTAACAAAAACAACATGGTCCAGCCTGGACCATAGAAACATACAGTAACACACTGTTCCAGCCAATCATAGACGAGATGCGCGTTTAGGAGAGTTTCAATTTCTGTTATGTTTGAACGTCAACAAACGTGACGTTACCCAACATCGCGTAGAACACCTTTAATCTGTCTTGTTCAGGGGACTTGGTGAGAAACAGGTTAGATCTCATTTCAAATGTTGCTTTCATATGGGTGAACTCTCCCTTGTTTCCACTGTATCAATAAGACCCTGTTTTAAACAGCTGACATCTAGCATTACCCTCAATTTAGTTAGACTCACAATATTAATTAGGCTACAAATCCCTAATCATTCTGTATCACCGTTGCATTACGTTGCATTCTGCAACACCAAAGCACTTTTCCTGTCGCATGCACGCTATTTGTTTATCCAGCACTGGCTTTGGAAATAACGAGGTCTACAGACAAGGTGGAGTAGGTTGTATGATTTTATGAAAGTATGATGTATTGCGACATCAGAAGCAAGTCAAATTTGTAGTTTCTTATGTCTCATTCCATCGAACTACAGATCCGCTACCCGATCTGGCAAACTTGCATAGAGTGCGGTTATAGCCGATAGAGGGTCGCGAAGAGAATGCAGAAGTACCGTTCACCCTGTTACGAGTTGATGAACCACTGAAACAATTTTGGAAACAATATTTTAAGGTACAAAAAACTTTTTGATGTTGCTTTAACATCAACTTCCAATCTAATTTTAGATTGGACGTTTTAGATCGTGGCTAGCGCTGCAGTAAATTAGCTATAATTTATTGCACCTTTACAATAGCCAACAAGCTACCTGCACATTGTGGTATCCTTTTACTGTGTGTTGTTAACAGTTTATTTTGAAGTCAAACAGGAAAATATTTTGATAAACTTGCTGAACATTAGCAACAACATTAGCTTCCCCACATCCCACATAGACTCTGATGCAGATGGGCTACTACGTCTTGCCATATAGCCCTGATGTGGCCTAATTAAGATATCCTTTATACCAGTGTTTCTCAAACTTTTTCAGACCAAAGACCACTTAACCAATAAAAAAAAAACTCACGGACCACCTAGCCTAAAAAAAAAGAGTAGACCTACTGTATTTCAACAGTATATTACACAATAGGCCTACTCACTGGACCACCTTGCTTAATGTCTTTGCACCTTGCTTATTATGTCAGAGGATTCATATGATTTAAACGGGCATAGCATAGCCTACATAGGCAGTGTTGCAGAACTGTTTGGATTTACATACAAGTTGGTTCAATATTGCAAACAACTCATCTATATTATATTTTATCATGTCTGCTCGCGGACCACTTGGGGGCTTGCGGACCACCAGTGGTCCCAGGACCACACTTTGAGAAACACTGCTTTATACTATGTCACAGGCACAGTTAAACTACTGTGAACCAATCTCTCTTATCTGATTAACATGCAGTCCAATTGTCAATACTTCTAGCAGTGGCTCGATTGGAAACCACCTTAAAAGTGATATCAGAAGGATGTTCTCAATGGCAGGCCTGCCCATAGCCTAGCAGTGGCTCGTTTGGAAACCACCTTAAAAGTGATATGAGAATGATGTTCTCGTAGGACTGCCCATAGCCTAGCAGTTGCTCGTTTGGAAACCACCTTAAAAGTGATATGAGAATGATGTTCTCGTAGGACTGCCCATAGCCTAGCAGTGGCTCGTTTGGAAACCACCTTAAAAGTGATATGAGAATGATGTTCTCGTAGGACTGCCCATAGCCTAGCAGTGGCTCGTTTGGAAACCACCTTAAAAGTGATATGAGAATGATGTTCTCGTAGGACTGCCCATAGCCTAGCAGTGGCTCGTTTGGAAACCACCTTAAAAGTGATATGAGAATGATGTTCTCGTAGGACTGCCCATAGCCTAGCAGTGGCTCGTTTGGAAACCACCTTAAAAGTGATATGAGAATGATGTTCTCCTGCCCTTAGCCTAGCAGTGGCTCGTTTGGAAACCACCTTAAAAGTGATATGAGAATGATGTTCTCCTGCCCATAGCCTAGCAGTGGCTCGTTTGGAAACCACCTTAAAAGTGATATGAGAATGATGTTCTCCTGCCCTTAGCCTAGCAGTGGCTCGTTTGGAAACCACCTTAAAAGTGATATGAGAATGATGTTCTCCTGCCCTTAGCCTAGCAGTGGCTCGTTTGGAAACCACCTTAAAAGTGATATGAGAATGATGTTCTCCTGCCCTTAGCCTAGCAGTGGCTCGTTTGGAAACCACCTTAAAAGTGATATGAGAATGATGTTCTCCTGCCCTTAGCCTGTGATATGAGAATGATGTTCTCCTGCCCTTAGCCTAGCAGTGGCTCGTTTGGAAACCACCTTAAAAGTGATATGAGAATGATGTTCTCCTGCCCTTAGCCTAGCAGTGGCTCGTTTGGAAACCACCTTAAAAGTGATATGAGAATGATGTTCTCCTGCCCTTAGCCTAGCAGTGGCTCGTTTGGAAACCACCTTAAAAGTGATATGAGAATGATGTTCTCCTGCCCATAGCCTAGCAGTGGCTCGTTTGGAAACCACCTTAAAAGTGATATGAGAATGATGTTCTCCTGCCCTTAGCCTAGCAGTGGCTCGTTTGGAAACCACCTTAAAAGTGATATGAGAATGATGTTCTCCTGCCCTTAGCCTGTGATATGAGAATGATGTTCTCCTGCCCATAGCCTGTGATATGAGAATGATGTTCTCCTGCCCTTAGCCTAGCAGTGGCTCGTTTGGAAACCACCTTAAAAGTGATATGAGAATGATGTTCTCCTGCCCTTAGCCTAGCAGTGGCTCGTTTGGAAACCACCTTAAAAGTGATATGAGAATGATGTTCTCCTGCCCTTAGCCTAGCAGTGGCTCGTTTGGAAACCACCTTAAAAGTGATATGAGAATGATGTTCTCCTGCCCTTAGCCTAGCAGTGGCTCGTTTGGAAACCACCTTAAAAGTGATATGAGAATGATGTTCTCCTGCCCATAGCCTAGCAGTGGCTCGTTTGGAAACCACCTTAAAAGTGATATGAGAATGATGTTCTCCTGCCCTTAGCCTAGCAGTGGCTCGTTTGGAAACCACCTTAAAAGTGATATGAGAATGATGTTCTCCTGCCCTTAGCCTGTGATATGAGAATGATGTTCTCCTGCCCTTAGCCTAGCAGTGGCTCGTTTGGAAACCACCTTAAAAGTGATATGAGAATGATGTTCTCCTGCCCTTAGCCTGTGATATGAGAATGATGTTCTCCTGCCCTTAGCCTAGCAGTGGCTCGTTTGGAAACCACCTTAAAAGTGATATGAGAATGATGTTCTCCTGCCCTTAGCCTAGCAGTGGCTCGTTTGGAAACCACCTTAAAAGTGATATAAGAATGATGTTCTCCTGCCCTTAGCCTGTGATATGAGAATGATGTTCTCCTGCCCTTAACCTGTGATATGAGAGTGATGTTCTCCTGCCCTTAGCCTGTGATATGAGAGTGATGTTCTCCTGCCCTTAGCCTGTGATATGAGAAGGATGTTCTCCTGCCCTTAGCCTGTGATATGAGAATGATGTTCTCCTGCCCTTAGCCTGTGATATGAGAATGATGTTCTCCTGCCCTTAGCCTGATGTTCTCCTGCCCTTAGCCTGTGATATGAGAAGGATGTTCTCCTGCCCTTAGCCTGTGATATGAGAGTGATGTTCTCCTGCCCTTAGCCTGATGTTCTCCTGCCCTTAGCCTGGTGTTCTCCTGCCCTTAGCCTGGTGTTCTCCTGCCCTTATGTGATATGAGAGTGATGTTCTCCTGCCCTTAGCCTGATGTTCTCCTGCCCTTAGGCTGATGTTCTCCTGCCCTTAGCCTGGTGTTCTCCTGCCCTTAGGCTGATGTTCTCCTGCCCTTAGCCTGGTGTTCTCCTGCCCTTAGCCTGGTGTTCTCCTGGGGGGCTAGCAGTGGTGGCTGGTGTTCTCCTGCCCCTAGGCTGGTGTTCTCCTGCCCCTAGGCTGGTGTTCTCCTGCCCTTAGCCTGGTGTTCTCCTGGGGGGCTAGCAGTGGTGGCTGGTGTTCTCCTGCCCCTAGGCTGGTGTTCTCCTGCCCCTAGGCTGGTGTTCTCCTGCCCCTAGGCTGGTGTTCTCCTGCCCCTAGGTTAGGGTGTTCTCCTGCCCCTAGGCTGGTGTTCTCCTGCCCCTAGGCTGGTGTTCTCCTGCCCCTAGGTTAGGGTGTTCTCCTGCCCCTAGGCTGCCCCTAGGCTGGTGTTCTCCTGCCCCTAGGTTAGGGTGTTCTCCTGCCCCTAGGCTGCCCCTAGGCTGGTGTTCTCCTGCCCCTAGGCTGCCCCTAGGCTGGTGTTCTCCTGCCCCTAGGCTGGTGTTCTCCTGCCCCTAGGCTGGTGTTCTCCTGCCCCTAGGCTGCCCCTAGGCTGGTGTTCTCCTGCCCCTAGGCTGGTGTTCTCCTGCCCTTAGGCTGGTGTTCTCCTGCCCCTAGGCTGGTGTTCTCCTGCCCCTAGGCTGGTGTTCTCCTGCCCTTAGCCTGGTGTTCTCCTGCCCCTAGGCTGGTGTTCTCCTGCCCCTAGGCTGGTGTTCTCCTGCCCTTAGCCTGTGATATGAGAATGATGTTCTCCTGCCCTTAGCCTGTGATATGAGAATGATGTTCTCCTGCCCTTAGCCTGTGATATGAGAGTGATGTTCTCCTGCCCTTAGCCTGGTGTTCTCCTGCCCTTAGCCTGGTGTTCTCCTGCCCTTATGTGATATGAGAGTGATGTTCTCCTGCCCTTAGCCTGATGTTCTCCTGCCCTTAGCCTGGTGTTCTCCTTCCCTTAGGCTGGTGTTCTCCTGCCCTTAGCCTTGTGTTCTCCTGCCCTTAGGCTGGTGTTCTCCTGCCCTTAGGCTGGTGTTCTCCTGCCCGTAGCCTGGTGTTCTCCTGCCCTTAGGCTGATGTTCTCCTGCCCTTAGCCTGGTGTTCTCCTGCCCTTAGCCTGGTGTTCTCCTGGGGGGCTAGCAGTGGTGGCTGGTGTTCTCCTGCCCCTAGGCTGGTGTTCTCCTGCCCCTAGGCTGGTGTTCTCCTGCCCTTAGCCTGGTGTTCTCCTGGGGGGCTAGCAGTGGTGGCTGGTGTTCTCCTGCCCCTAGGCTGGTGTTCTCCTGCCCCTAGGCTGGTGTTCTCCTACCCCTAGGCTGGTGTTCTCCTGCCCCTAGGCTGGTGTTCTCCTGCCCCTAGGTTAGGGTGTTCTCCTGCCCCTAGGCTGGTGTTCTCCTGCCCCTAGGCTGGTGTTCTCCTGCCCCTAGGTTAGGGTGTTCTCCTGCCCCTAGGCTGCCCCTAGGCTGGTGTTCTCCTGCCCCTAGGTTAGGGTGTTCTCCTGCCCCTAGGCTGCCCCTAGGCTGCCCCTAGGCTGGTGTTCTCCTGCCCCTAGGCTGGTGTTCTCCTGCCCCTAGGCTGGTGTTCTCCTGCCCCTAGGCTGCCCCTAGGCTGGTGTTCTCCTGCCCCTAGGCTGGTGTTCTCCTGCCCCTAGGCTGGTGTTCTCCTGCCCCTAGGCTGATGTTCTCCTGCCCCTAGCCTGATGTTCTCCTGCCCCTAGGCTGGTGTTCTCCAGTGTTCTCCTGCCCCTAGGCTGATGTTCTCCTGCCCCTAGCCTGATGTTCTCCTGCCCCTAGGCTGGTGTTCTCCAGTGTTCTCCTGCCCCTAGGCTGGTGTTCTCCTGCCCCTAGGCTGGTGTTCTCCTGCCCCTAGGCTGCCCCTAGGCTGGTGTTCTCCTGCCCCTAGGCTGGTGTTCTCCAGTGTTCTCCTGCCCCTAGGCTGATGTTCTCCTGCCCCTAGCCTGATGTTCTCCTGCCCCTAGGCTGGTGTTCTCCAGTGTTCTCCTGCCCCTAGGCTGGTGTTCTCCTGCCCCTAGGCTGGTGTTCTCCTGCCCCTAGGCTGCCCCTAGGCTGGTGTTCTCCTGCCCCTAGGCTGCTGTTCTCCTGCCCCTAGGCTGGTGTTCTCCTGCCCCTAGGCTGATGTTCTCCTGCCCGTAGGCTGGTGTTCTCCTGCCCCTAGGCTGATGTTCTCCTGCCCGTAGGCTGGTGTTCTCCTGCCCCTAGGCTGGTGTTCTCCTGCCCCTAGGCTGGTGTTCTCCTGCCCCTAGCCTGATGTTCTCCTGCCCCTAGGCTGGTGTTCTCCAGTGTTCTCCTGCCCCTAGGCTGATGTTCTCCTGCCCCTAGCCTGATGTTCTCCTGCCCCTAGGCTGGTGTTCTCCAGTGTTCTCCTGCCCCTAGGCTGGTGTTCTCCTGCCCCTAGGCTGGTGTTCTCCTGCCCCTAGGCTGCCCCTAGGCTGGTGTTCTCCTGCCCCTAGGCTGGTGTTCTCCTGCCCCTAGGCTGGTGTTCTCCTGCCCCTAGGCTGGTGTTCTCCTGCCCTTAGCCTGGTGTTCTCCTGCCCTTAGGCTGGTGTTCTCCTGCCCCTAGGCTGGTGTTCTCCTGCCCCTAGGCTGGTGTTCTCCTGCCCTTAGCCTGGTGTTCTCCTGCCCCTAGGCTGGTGTTCTCCTGCCCCTAGGCTGGTGTTCTCCTGCCCCTAGGCTGATGTTCTCCTGCCCGTAGGCTGGTGTTCTCCTGCCCCTAGGCTGGTGTTCTCCTGCCCCTAGGCTGGTGTTCTCCAGTGTTCTCCTGGGGCTAGGCTGGTGTTCTCCAGTGTTCTCCTGCCCCTAGGCTGGTGTTCTCCTGCCCTTAGGCTGGTGTTCTCCTGCCCCTAGGCTGGTGTTCTCCTGCCCCTAGGCTGGGGTCCTGGGGGGCTGCAGTGGCTTGGGCACGTTCCCTCTTCTTCCTTCTTCTTGGTTGCTGATGATGTCAGAAGTTAGTTCTTCTCTGAACATGACATGCAATGAGATAATCTGTAAACGGTCAGAGATAGCAATTCAGTTTGGGGGGGGTGCATCTGGGATGTGTGTGGGGGGGCACCTGGCCCTGCCCTGCGGTGAAGGGTTAGGGCTAGTGACCCAATGGCTCTGGCCCTTGAGCATGTGATTAAAGCTGACTTGAGCAGACCTTGGCCACAGCCCAGCACGCCACTTCCCACTCTCCCCCGTCTCAGAGCTCGTTTGCAACACGACGGCCCATTGTAATAGCAAATAAAACAATATTGATTTTGCCACTAACAGTCCAGTGCCTGCTATTGATCAGGATCAAGCCCTTCTCATTCACAAGCCCCCATAATGTCCTCCTGTTAAGCATGGGGTTGCGGGTCTCACTTAGTAGTCTGGCCCTTGAGTAGCTCATTTACCCATAATGCTTCAATAATACTGTTCAGGTGACCGCAGGTCAGGCCACAGGTCAGGTCAGAGGTCAGGTCAGAGGTGAGTGAGTGAAGTACAGCCTGGGACTCTCACAGCGTGAAACTCTTATGACTCTCTATCTATAATAATAATAATAATATAAAATAAGCTTTATTTGTATAACACCTTTCATACACAGAATGCAGCTCAAAATAATTAACATTTGGAGCATTTAACACAATAATAGAGAGATAAACAAAACAATAAATAAAACATGGCGATAACCCCTGGATGACCGCCGAGGAGTGTGTGTGTGGGGGGGGGGGTATTTGTCAAACAATTGTAAAATGCAAATTACTGAGGGCACTCGCTGCTGTACAAACAAATGCCTCTGTGTGAGGTCACCAAGTGTTCACAGCCTGGGGGGGTGGGGGTGTAGATGAAATGGTGATTTTATATTTCACATTACTGTAATAAATTAAATACAGCTCTCCATGTAAGTTTTTTCACTCAGAAACCTCATTGTGATGCCACTCCCCCTTTTAAACAATTACGTCCCTTCTGACTTGTGACTGTGATCTGGTGATCTGGTGGTGCTCTAGTCATTTGTAGGTTTAAAAGCAGCTTGAACAAAACATATCAAATTCATCATTGTACCATGAAACTTTACAAAGCACTAGGCTGACGTTACCTTTAGGCTGTTCTTTAGGCTGTGCTGTTCTTTGGGCTGTGCTGTTCTTTAGGCTGTGCTATTTGGGCTGTGCTGTTCTTTGGGCTGTGCGGTTCTTTGGGCTGTGATGTACTGTTATTTAGGCTGTGCTGTTCTTTGGGCTGTGGTGTATTGTTCTTTGGGCTGTGGTGTTCTTTGGGCTGTGGTGTGCTGTTCTTTGGGCTGTGGTGTTCTTTGGGCTGTGGTGTGCTGTTCTTTGGGCTGTGATGTTCTTTGGGCTGTGGTGTGGTGTTCTTTGGGCTGTGGTGTGCTGTTCTTTGGGCTGTGATGTTCTTTGGCTTTGGTGGCTTTTGGTTTGGAAGTGAAGGCACAAGTGAATTTCTCAGATAATAGCCACCACAAAACATTAATACAGTAAATTACAGTTTTTCTCGGTTGCTTAAATGCACTTAATACAACTTGGATAAAAAATGACTTTTGACACTCCTGATATTGAAAACTATGTTTTGCATTTTGTTTTCCAGTGTGTAATGATTGATTGAAACCACACAGTGATTTGACTACAAGTTGTGTTTTGTTTAAAGGCAAAATTTGCTTTTGCTGCATGTTTTAAATGTTTTGAGAGTGTGAGTCTTTAGCAAAGATTTATGTTCGAGAAACACTGTAAACCTATTATAAACCTTTTTATGTGCATTTAAATGCATAATTTATTTAGAATGCAGTTGTCAGTTGTCTAAACTGTTTTCACTGGAGGGTTTTTACAACTTTAACCTCCCTCCTACTGCCACATGAAGAGCCTCAGTGTCTGAGGACGGAGATGCTCTGTGTTGGTTTTGCTCTGTGTTGAGGATGGAGATGCTCTGTGTTGGTTTTGCTCTGATGGGTCACTTAACAGCTGCCCAACAGGCCCATTGGTCACTCTGGCTGAATGTAATCCCCCATCCCTCTCCCATTGGTCACTCTGGCTGAATGTAAACCCCCATCCCTCTCCCAGCTGTTAGGCTCCCTGTGACGTGACGAACACTGGTCTGATGTTGCTCCTGTCTCTGGGAATTATGAGAACCGTTTAGACTCTATGGGCTAAGGCCTGAATGTTTTCAACTGCAAGCGACGCCTCTGGTTGAAAGGCGCTACAGGACTGGAGTGGACAGATGTTTTAATTGTGTTGTTGACAAGCTCACACGCACAAGTTTATCAACTGAGAATTAACAAGGTTTCCATTGACAAGGTTTCACTTTTGAGGAAAAGGATTGAGATTATATCAAATAACATCAAGTATATCAAGTATTTGTATTATATGTTATGCTATTTGTATAAATAATATAATATTTGTATTCTATTTTATGCTATTTGTGTAAATAATATAATATTTGCCCCAGATTGACTGAATCTAGATTCAGTCCAGATCCCATTCAGATTCAATCTAGATTCAGTCCAGATCCCATTCAGATTCAATCTAGATTCTGGCCACACCCAAACAAGTCTGGTCCATATCAAGGGCAGGTGGATGAAGGCTTAAGTGGGTAGTGGCAGGTGTGTGTTCCTCTCTGGTGTTGAAGTGGGTGTCTGATATAGCTGTGTGTGTGTGTGTGTGTGTGTGTGTCTGATATAGCTCAGGGTCACTCACGTCATGTTCCAATGATGACTCATCCGTTTTCCACTTCCTCTCTTCAATATCTCTCATCCTCTCCCTATCTTGCCCTCCCACTAGTTATTTGTTTACATACAAGCATACAAGCATAAGCCGGCATAGCCAGGAGGCCAGGACCACACAGCGGAATGAAGCGTGACGTGCACCACTGGGCGTGGCCAGGACCACACAGCAGAATGAAGCGTGACGTGCACCACTGGGCGTGGCCAGGACCACACAGCGGAATGAAGCGTGACGTGCACCACTGGGCGTGACGGACACATGGGAACGAACCCTAACTGGGGACTTTGCCATCACTCATTTCCCCCCATAACTTTTGACCAGGGCTCCGAACCGGTTCAAGGAACGAAAACGAAAACCGAAAACGAACGGAATTTTACGGAATTTTACGAGGAGCGGAAACGGAAACGAAAACAAAATGGTCTTCAACCAGAAACGTTATTCTGAAATCCACAAAACCAGTTAATAACGTTTTTTTTTTCGTTCTCTATATATTTTATAAAATTTCACAAAAGCATATCCTATGTCAGGGAGACTATTTCCGGTTGTGCGAAAAACAAGCCCGCATCTACACTGTTAATGTGAGCTAACAAGCCGCTATGTAGCCAACTACTGTAGGCGAACAGCCTAATAATTTGATTTCTGCAGTTTGAAAAAAAAACGAATAAATGGACCTTTGGTCCAAATGTGTATATTTTGTCTTGCTGTTGTAATGTAACCTATCCGTCTGCCACTTCCGATCTTAGGCCATCTCGTAGCGTAGGCTACTGAAACTGATTTGGAAATTGTTTGTAGCCTATGCGTAATAGCCTATTTTGCCTGTCCACGCCTTGTCGTTTTAAAGTCGGGATTTGAAATGTTTGCGCAATTACAGCCTATTCTAGGTAGAAAAGTTAAACGGGAAATTTGAGATAGGCCTTGTCAGCAACAGACAGGTTCGTTTATAAACAGGGTTGGAATTATAGCGCAAGCCTTTGAAGATCTCCATATGGATAAAACTTAGGCTACAACCAGGTAAGGAGTTTAGCACGTATCCAGAAATATTTTTGATAAGAAATTATTTATAGGCATAGGTTAGGCCTACAGTAAGTCTGTAGGCTATGGGATGGATAGCCCATCTGAATGTTTTTGGATGCCACCTGTGATTTATTATTTTTGGGCATAGGCTAGTCTTCTTAGACTTGATAGGCCCACCAAACACTGCCGGAACTTTAAGAACGAACGATATTTTGCGTTCCGAACCGGTTCAGGAACGATATGTTGGTGGCGGAACGCATGCAAGAACGAAAACGTTAAACATAGGCCTACCTGAACCGTTCGGAACGGAACGTTTGAAAAATAATTTCGTTTTCAAGCCCTGCTTTTGACAACTGAAAATAAAATGTGATACAATGAACAGTTTATCAAATGAACAGTCAATCAAATTATGAAAATAAAGGTGTTCATGATGGTAGTGAAGGAGAGTGCCGTTGCTATTCCCTGAAGATGACTCAGATGAAGGCTACAGTTAAGTTATGTTGGCCATTCATCTACAAATGCTTTTCTCATGGATGTCAGAAACTGCATATTACACTATGACAGTTTGTAAGGGTAAAGCCAAACTATTTCTATCTCTAACTAGCTCATATCAAGAAGAATGCATGACGGAAATAACAGTGGATAACTTGTAGACCATAAAGGTAAGAGTTCATTGTCAGGGCTCTCAAGTTTTGAAGTTTGCAAGGAGTAAGACTTTGTTTCTCAGGGGGGAGGGGGTGTGGCATTGGCACAGTGCCACGCCCCCTCCCCCCTGATCGAAGTACATGAAAGTCCTACGTCTGCTTGAACTACTCGTGGCGCCACGCCCCCTCCCTCCGATCAACAGACCCACCCTCCCCATGTCCCACCGACCCAGCTTCATGAGAGAGCACAAATTCCATTATTTCAAACACACTGTTTTATTAAGTGTGCTTGCAAAGCACACTTATTGTTCTTCTTAAGTTTTAT
This sequence comes from Alosa sapidissima, assembly GCF_018492685.1. NCBI lineage: Eukaryota > Metazoa > Chordata > Actinopteri > Clupeiformes > Clupeidae > Alosa > Alosa sapidissima. The sequence goes on from NC_055961.1 coordinate 741,425, forward strand.
TATTATTATTATTATTATTAGGGGTCCGAGCAGCGTAGCTGCAGGTCCCCTATTGTTTCTGTACCGTTCATTTTTTGCCAAAATTCTGTAAAAGTCATACTGCAGCCTAAACCGTAACTCCAAAACTCTTGACATTTTCAGGTATGGTTACCAGTACCCCCCTCTACCCATAACCCAAAATTTGGGGTACTGCACCCAAAGGTGGCGCTATTGGAAAAAAAAAGTTAGATATGCTTATTTCTCCTTACCAGATTGACCTAGACTCAAAATTCTTTCATAATATTAATCTCTAAACTCAGATGCATCTTTTTGGCCCAGGTCTTAAGGTCTAAAAATGTTTACTTTTGCCACAATTTCATGGAAAAGCATGAAAAACATTATAAAAAGTTTCACACTCTTCAAAAATAATCAAATCTTCACCAAAATTCTCACAGACAATGTTTAGACCAAGCCTCACAAAAGTTTGTTCCATTTCAGAGATATAGGCCAATAAAGTTAGACCACTTAGGCCTTTTTTCCTAGATCACCTATATTCCTATAAACCGTAAGTCCTAGAAACTTCACATTTTCAAGTATTGTTACCAGTACCCCCCACTACCCATAACCCAATTTATATTTGGGGTACTGCACCCAAAGGTGGCACTCTTGTCAAAAATGCTTATTTCTCCTTACCAGATTGACCTAGACTCAAAATTCTTTCATCATATTAATCTCTACATTCAGATGCATCTTTTTCACCCTGGGGCCTCATTTATAAAAGCGTTGCGTAGAAACCATCCTTCATTTGATCTTAGATCATTTCTGAAATGATCGTACGTGTGATTCAGAGAACACGAACGTACGCGCAAAAAGACGTGCGTACGCCACCCTTCCAGATGTGCCCATTATAAATCACAAATGAACGTCAACTTGTGCGCAACCGGATGGTTTTAGGTCTCCGCCTTGTAAACACCTCCTCATCAATATCATTAGCATATGTTTTAATGAAATCAATGGCCTAAAAGCTGTAGCCTATGTAAAATTATATATTGAAAACATTGTATAGGCCTAGCCTATGCCATCTGATGTTAACTAGCCTACCGGTATATGCGTCAGTTCGAATAGCTTAACTAATTATGTTTTTTCCAGCAAAGCTTTCTGGAAAGAGATGGTATGCATCCATGTCCATTGTCCTCTGCTCGCTTTCATTCCTTTTGCTTGCAGTAATGTGAATAATCAACATTTAGTAGCCTATGTTTAGGCCTACTTTGTTGAAAAAAAAAATTGGGTAGGCCTACCTTATGAAGGAAAGACCTCTAGGACTACAGCATAATCCTGTACGTTATGGTACAGTAGGCTACTGTACGTTTCCAATATGACCCAGGGTAATATGCTGATTTAGTCTACAAAACAGAGGACTAAATTAAGCGTGATATGTCATGTAGGCTTAACGTTTCTTTTAGGATAAGCTATGTTTTTGCTGAAAAAGTAGCCTAGTTCGCCGGTCATTATTCATTCATTCTGCATATCTTTGCTATCGTTTTCTTTCAATAATGTCCAATGGCTTAAACATTGTCCTTTATTGGCCTACCTTTATATTTTAGCCTACATTATCCAACTTACGTATTGTCATCTGATCTTGGGCACTGCCAGTCAAAAAAAGCAAACAGGTGCGCGCTCTGCACCTCTGTACGCAACTCCGACGCAACACTAAATATGAAGATGCCAGAGGATAACTTCCGTCCCTTGGTTGTGTAGGCTATACTGTATATGATATAAAATATCTATAGCCTACATTGTATAGCTTACATTCAAATATTGCCTTTCTGTTACGGAGCTGGGAATAGGCGTATGCTATGAGCGAAAATTAGGATGTAGTGGAGGCTAAACGCGAGTAAACGCAGTTTATCCACCTCTGCAATTTCAGAAATAGAGTTTAGGCCTACCCACCTCTTAGTTTATCCACCTCTCAAAAGAGTTTATTAAGTGTGCTTGCAAAGCAGCACACTAATTGTTCTTCTTAAGTTTTATTATTATTTTTCCCGTCTCCCTAATTTTTTGTCAGCTCTAGCGCCTAGGCCCTTTGAGACAGAGACACCGTTCCAACTTTAAAACGTCCGGTCAGTACCGGTGTAAGTTGGTCGCGAAGATGACATCAGGTGGGCGTGTCGTTCTTCCGCCATATTGGATTGAACAGAAAGCTAAACTAAATTTTCACAGGTCACAAATTTGGTCCGAACGCCACGAAACTTGACGTACATTATCCTTGGACCAAGCCTCACAAAAGTTACCAGAAGGATTTTTGATTTTCGAAAGCGTTTGCCCGTCACAGCCAAACGAAATCGGCGGCGAAGCTCCGAAACAGGAAGTCGTCCATATCTTAGGAACACTGTCACATATCGATACCAAATTTTGTGTTTGAACTCAGGACTCCAATGTGAGGGTGCATAAGCCAAAAAAAAAAAAAACATTCCAAAAGTTTCCAGCATTTGGCAAACTACTGACCCGTATTTGGTAACTATCACCTTCCACATTTGCAGTTGTTCTGGTACATCTATCACAATGCCTTCCAAGTATGCACAATGTCTCTGGTACCTCTGGGCAGACACAATGTTTCCAGGCAACCTTGCCCAATCATGAAATCCTTGCTCTGCCATGGGATAGTATGGACTTACGAACTGAAATGGCAAGGAGAACAGTAGCTATATATAGCTTACATAATAGAGTTGTTTTCACATTGACGGTATTCAAATTAAATTTTTCATTATTGTTAAATATCATGATGGGAGAGTATTATTAAAAATGTTACAAGTATGCAAATGCATATGTTTACGGGCATTTAGATTTTACTGTGTTGTTTTGTTGTAAAGACATGCAAGGCATTCTGGGCCATTCTAATTACAGTAGGCCTATGTACATTTGTAAATAAATAGAAAACTATGGGTGAGAGGCAGGGTAGGAATTTCACGGCGGCCCTTGCGTTGGCCGTGACGCCCCTTTGAAAATCAGAGGTTTACAGGCCACGGTGGCCTTGGTGCCCCCTTCTTTAAATATTCTGCTTTGCGTCCTACTAATAGCGATATATATTTAGCCTATGGCCTGTCAAAACAATCTTAGCATTCACAGCGCAAATTACGCAGTGGAGAAAGTGACAGCGCAAGAAAGAGTGCGTCCAAATTCACCCATTCTTCTCAGTTGAACTACTCGCAAAGTTGCCTACTCATCACACAGATATAACAAGTATCACATGAAAGAGCTTTTTCTCAGTTTTTAAACGATGTTAGCCGCTAATTGCTGTGGTGAACGGTTCGCGAGAAAAGTGAATAATATCATTCAATTTAATCATAAGTTCTACTGAAGGTTTTGCGTCCATCTCCCTACCCATTCATCTCGGTGGAATACTTCACGAACCCTTTGTTTAACATACATATATTCAGCTATATTCTCTTAGCTGACTAAGAGTTTGTGAAAGTAGCCTTAATGATCACAAAATGCTAAGCATGCATCTAGGCTATTTAAGTTTCTTAAAGCTGAGCTGTGCTTAAATTGTTCAATACATGATTTCATAACAGGCCAAATATAAAATAAATGTTAAATATAGCCTAGATATCTGTAGATATTAGATGATCAGATGATTTACAGTTATATGTAATATGTCATGTTTCTGTAATGTTTCATACAGTGATGCAGGTCTACTGCAGTGAATACAACTTTGATCATTTTTATAGCCTACTACTGTATAGTTAACTTTGGCCTTGGTGCCCTGACATGTGGCCTTTGTGCCCCCCACCAAATATGCCCAACTGAAAGCCAAGTGGCCTTGCCCCCAGAATGGTGAAATTCCAAGCCTGGTGAGGGATAAATTAATTTTATTTAATCGTAAAAGTAAATGGCATTCAATTAAATTGCAATTAAAAATCTTTCCAGTAGGCTTTAATGTCACGCAAAAAGTACAACCAAAGCTGAGCTTCATCAACTAGAACGTCTAAAGAACCAGAACTTGAGTGTAGTTTTTTGCTGGGTCCCAGGCCATGTTGGTCTGAGGGGAAATGAGAAAGCGGACAGTGCTGCTAAGCAAGCCCTCAATGAAGAAGTCACAGAATGTCAAATCCCTGCCCCAGACCTTAAACCTATACTGAACTCTTACATCTCAGATAAGTGGCAATCTGAATGGGATTAATGTACCAACAACAAGCAAGGAATGTGAATTTTGGCACATTTTCATGATCCACTGGGTCGTTATGGGCCACACGAAATAAGGTGTTGCTAAAATTACTCCTATTGTGGCTATTAGAGACATGCGTATAGTATCCAGCTACATTCAATGAGTTAAGTAAAATACATTCACACACACAAAAAACATCACTAATGTTGTGGACATTCCTTTATTCTGAGATCCATCAATAGGCTCTCAAAACAATCCCAAACAGACATAAGGTATTTATAGAGCAAATCCATATAGATTATTTGTCAAATAAACCAGTAAAACAGAATTAGGGGATGGAATATATAACATTCACACTCATAGCTCATATTTTTTAAATAAATCAGTGAAAAAGTATCCTGACAAACAAGCAGCATTTTAATGCCTTAGTCATATTTCATAATTTCATTTTTTTCTCTAGGTTACCTGATAGCCCAGTTTGAGAGGTGCAAGACGCATGACATTATTTATTTTTGCAGCCAATCACTGCTGTTGTTTTATTTTATTGATTTGATTTTAGTCATAGAAGCTAAATTCGAAGGCAGGCCACAGGTAAAATCCAACGAACCGCATTCACCCCGCAAGGCAATAGTTGAATAGAGCTTTTGAGGTATTGCCACTGCTCCAACACTGAAAGGCACTGTTAGAATGCTTGGATCAAGCCAGGTTCAGCATAGCGTATGTCACTGTCTGCTCACGTTGGTGACCGGACCAGGGCAAGCACACTTTCGCAGTTCCCGCCGGAATTGCAGTCTAGTTTATTCTAGAACCCTATAGTAAATAATAATAACATAAATTATAATAATAATTTAACCCAAATGGGCCCTTTGAACAGCAGTGGCTCATTCTGCTCTAAACAAACAGAAAACAACCAAATGAGAAAAAGCACATTTAGCCCCAAAATGGTCTCTTGAACAGTGGTGGTTCTGTCCGTGTGTGTGTGTGTGTGTGTGTTTATGAGTGATGTTGTGTGTTGTAAGTGTTTGATGCCTTGAAGACTGATACTGGGGGCTCCCATTTAAAGCACTGTGGTTCAATGTCAGCCATTTTCACAGTCATGAGGCCATCCTTAAAAATATTCTTGTTTGCAGTAACAGCCAAAAAAATTAAAAAAATGGGTCGGTAGGTAGGTCAATATTTTTTTTTCAAGATTCAAAGTAAAAAAAAAAGTACAATTTTGGTCATGGTAATTACGTATGAATTTAAACAATTGTGCATATCGTGACGTAACTGACTGGGTCCTCAACCCGTGCCTTCAGGCGCATCACTGCAAACCTCAATCTGATGCAGGTTATGTAGACCAGCCTTTCTCAAACTTCTTTGACCTGAGGCCCAGTCATGGCAGACTTTGGGGTCATAGGGCTCATCTACACGTACCCAACCCCACTCCATCCAAATCAAATTGTCATTATCACAATCATTATTATGCCTATATTGTTATATATGCACTTTCACTTAAATGTTTTGTGACATACATTTCAGAGGACCTCTTTACTAATGTAAGATATAATTAGTTTCATTGCTTTTCCATTTGCATGATACTTGCATAAGAAAATAAATACTTCTCAAAACATCAACAATTATATGGGATTGTTTTGGGATGTTTCCCTCATGCAACCATCATACATTGGTAGGAAATGGAGAAAAAAAAAACATGTTTTTTAATGAAGTTTAATTTGAATGCCTGAATGCAAGGATTCAGGAAACATAATACCAGCTTTTTTGGCGAGCAGATAGGCGTAAATCATCTGTTGATCTTTAACAGATAGAAGGCTAACAGAAGAAGGCTGCAATAGCTTTTGGCCACGTTATATTCAAATCTGACTATACAATACTGTATATACAGTGTATTTATTTCAACTTTATTCAAGACACAAAGGTCCATAAAGACAACACAGTACAGATATATAAATATAAAACAATACAAAACATTTAAGAATGATGCAGATGAGGCATCATTTACAAAACATATACAGGCTTCGGGTCCAATGTTTCCAAAAGCAAGATGTGTACCTGGTGTCACTCTTAGAGACATACTTATATATACTTAAATTATACAGTCTCTGCTCTGTTTCTATGGAAGTTCCAAAAATCAACGTTGTTCTAAGTGTCGTTAAACAATTAAATAGCATTCAACAGGCGGAGCTTTGATACCAACGTTATCGATTAGTTTCAGTTTCTCTCGCGCAGACGCCTGCATTAAATGAATGCTCATACCACCACTTTATTGTATGGCTCCATGTTTAATGACATCGATAGCAGAAAGTTTGTTTTCTTTTTTTGTCGGTCCGCGGTATCTTGATCAACTGCGCAGCAAATTATCAGACGAAGCACCGGGCCTAATTTCACTCCACGAATCCGGACCAGCAGTCTCCACGTTGCGGACCCACATCAAAACAAAACTATTTCCTGATTGGTTGAGAAATCCTATTTTCTGATTGGCCGATAGGTTAGTAACTGAACAGCAGCTCTCTGAGCTGAATGAGCGCAGACAGCAACGTTGTGTGACACATTTGTAAAATATAGTCCTTAGAAATTTCTGTGCAGGCAAGTTAATCATTTCTCGGAGTGAGAAATGTCATGTGTGGCGTGTGAGCGCGTGAAGTCATTGAAATGCGTGTGTCTCACGCTCAATGCGTGAGACTTGAGAGGTCTGTTCATTGTCATTACGTTTCTGTGTTTTCTTGTTTGGCTGCATAGCATGCTAGTTAGCTGTGTTTTCTTGTTTGGCTGCATAGCATGCTAGTTAGCTGTGTTTGCTTGTTTGGCTGCATAGCATGCTAGTTAGCTGTGTTTGCTTGTTTGGCTGCATAGCATGCTAGTTAGCCGTGTTTTCTTGTTGGGCTACATAGTGTCACAAGATCGGTTCATTCGTCGCTCACGGGCCTCGAACCCGCCACCTTGACACACACACACCAGCATGGGAGACGAACGCTCTAACCACTGAGCTAAAAGCCCAAGCTTCCAACTCAGTGGTTAGAAGCGTTCTTAAGGTTAGGGCTGTGAGGATTTACACGTTCAACTAGCATGCTAGCTCAGTCTGCCTCCGTTACAATAGCATGCTAGTTTGTTTGTTAAACAGTGACATTAGGCTATGTGCGCTAATGTCCAGCTTCTAAATGTTATGTAGCTAACAGTAGTTATAATATGATAATGTAAAAGCTTGCTAGGACAGACGCTGAGTTCATGCTTTGTTTTATCGCTGGATTTCAGGATAGCCTTTATGGCAACCGATTGCATTCCGACCTACAGTAACTCTAGCAGGCTGGAAGCTTTGTGGATTTAAAGATTGTCATAATGTGCTGTCTCTGCTATTGCTGCTTTTGATCAGTCAGATTTTAAATCTCCTGTGGTGATCACCCGCCCAGATTCCCCCATTCCACCTTAACACATTTACCCTGGTGCGCCTTTCTGTCTACCCCTCCTGGTGCTGGAGCCTCCTGGTGGTAAAATTGGTGGGCCACGTTGACCCGCCATTCCACCTCGGTGTGTGTAAAAAGGACAGGCGTTTGGCGATAACGGTACATTTGCAGGAAACCCGGCCGTGTAAAAGGGGCTACTCACTACCCTTTCAACCTGGGAGTGACCCGGGCTCGGTTTCACCACCTCCCTACATGCACCTGTTCATGCATCTGTTTTTCTCTCTCCCTCTTTCCATCTCTCTCTTTCTCTGTCTCCCTCTCTCTCTCTCTCTCTCCGTCTCAGGGTCTCCACATGCTAGTCCATAGGGGGCCAGCTAAGCCACGGGTAAACATGCTGATTCTCATGATGCAAACACGTCAATCATTCACCATCTCAGCTGGCAGGCCCGTTATAATCATGGCACATAATTATCCAGGTGAAATTTTAACTACCCATTCAGTGATGCGTCGGTGCTCCTAAGACACGAGGAGCAGATCCAAATGGAAGATGTAAACAGAGACGGCATATAGCAGGTTGGGATTAAATAAATACATTTCTCATGGACTGTCATTGCCTGCTCGCTATTTCAGTAAATATGTCAAGTGAGACTGCTGCCGGCCTTATTGCAGCAATGTTCTGCTGAGAATACACTGTCACTTTTATCACACGGCAAGCAACAGATGAGAGTAGGACTCACAAACAAGGTCTAAAAATGGAACATTAAATTGAAGAGGTGGTATCAAAACAACAAAAGAAAAAATCCAATAAATAAATAAATAAGAAAATGAAAATAATAATAATCCTTTTGTGACCCATTTCAGACCCAGTAGGAGAGCTGTCACACGGAGTAATACAAAATGAGACTCTTTCCTCGGGCGTGTAAATATATCTACAAAGCTTCAATCACCTACAAAGGCCTTGTTACCATGGAACCAGAGGAAAATTAGGACTCCCAAATAATCGAGGGTGGGGCTTCCAATAGCCCCCCTTCCCCCTCCCTCCTGGAAACTAAAGTATCTTTTGATTTCCACAAACATGATCCTCTTTTAACTCCCCAGCCATCAGCAAACTCAGGGCACAGAGTCACTGCCAGCATGATCACCTGAGACACAGCGTGTTGGGTAGAGGAGCTGACCACCTGAGACACAGCGTGTTGGGTAGAGGAGCTGACCTGAGACACAGCGTGTTGGGTAGAGGAGCTGACCACCTGAGACACAGCGTGTTGGGTAGAGGAGCTGACCACCTGAGACACAGCGTGTTGGGTAGAGGAGCTGACCTGAGACACAGCATGTTGGGTAGAGGAGCTGACCACCTGAGACACAGCGTGTTGGGTAGAGGAGCTGACCACCTCATAGGTGCCGTGTTGGGTAGAGGAGCTGACCACCTGAGAGGTACTGTGTTGGGTGCAGGTAGGATGACCAGATGTCCTGAAAAATTCGGGACAGTCCCGAAATCCTAGCAGTTGTTCCGAATCCCAAATCCTGCCCTAATTGACCCGAAAATTATACTAGAGCAGAGACTGAAGTAGATTTTGTCTGATTGACCATTAAAAACTGTTCATGGTGGTTACGTCGTCCTGCAGCCAGCTCCTGCTCCTCGGCTCCTCAGCTGCTCATTGGCTGCAGCGGCTCCCGTTGGCTCCTCATTGGCTGCAGCAGTCCCTATATGAATCTTTAAAAAAGAATACTAATAATTGTGTAGCCTTCTGGTGCGAATTGATAACGTGCATTGATAATGACCTCATTTTTCAATCATTGTTGCCATGGAGGCTGCAGGCTTGGAGATTTGGTGGGTGTAATGTGTGGGATCCCAGTGGGTACAGTCTCAGATGTGACATTGGGTATAAAATGCTAAAGATAGGCTATAGTTAAAAGACATTTGTTACGTTTAGAAGGACTTGACCTCACCAACATGGACACTGACTCAGGAAGCAGTAGAAGGACTTGACCTCACCAACATGGACACTGACTCAGGAAGCAGTGTGCCTGCAGTCATGGGAGTATTTTGCGGCTTTGACCTGCAATATGGATGCAATCTACCAATGTGCATTGGATTAGGTAAAATAATATAGATTTGTGGAGATGTCATCACTAATCTTTGTGTGTGTGTGTGGGGGGGGTACATGGTCGTGCCTTCCTGGCACCTCATCCCATTTTAATTTATGCCCTCTTTGTGTGTGTGTGTGGGGGGGGGGGGGGGGGGGGGGTACATGGTCGTGCCTTCCTGGCACCTCATCCCATTTTAATTTATGCCCTCTCCGCACTTCTTTCACTTCCTGTGGGTTTTCCGCTTGGTTTGGCACAGAGCTGCCCTTGTGTGTGTGCGTGTGCGTGAGTGCGTGTGTGTGTGTGAGATCGGACAGGGCTCAGGAGGCTTGATCTGGCCCTTTCCGTTGAGATGTCAGCGGCACGCACGCATCCTCAAGGTCAACAAACCCCAATGAGCAGGCACCGGGGAGTGGTGTAATTATCGAGTAACAACGCACAGGCTGAAATCAAAACCTCATTAATCCCCACACATCCATACAGGGGCCTGTGTCTCTGCTCCCCGCAGCCTGTGTGTGTGTGCGAATGTGGTGGTTGGGGTAGATGGGGGTTGATGTTTACCATGTAGCTGATGGTGGTGGTAGGGATAGATGGGTGGTGGTGTTTACCATGTAGCTGGTGGTGGTGGTTGGGGTAACTGGGGTAGATGGGGGTTGATGTTTACCATGTAGCTGGTGGTGGTGGTTGGGATAGATGGGGGGTGGTTGGGGTAAATGGGGGTGTTGATGTTTACCATGTAGCTGGTGGTGGTGGTAGATGGGGGTTGATGTTTACCATGTAGCTGGTGGTGGTGGTTGGGGTAGATGGGGGTAGATGATGTAGATTTAGCCTGTGGGAGCATCACAGGTATGAAAGGCTTTATTTTTGACTTAATGTACTAAAAAATCTCTCTCTCTCTCTCTCTGTATTCCCCTCTCTCCTCCCTCCCTCTCTCTCTCTCTCTTTCTCTCCCTCCCTCTGTCTCTCTCTCACTCATGTGCACTGACTATTCTGACTCTTCATGGCCACGTACTTAACTACTGTAGATGTGTAATTTGGCTCTTTATGCCAACAAGATGTTTCCATAGCAATGCAGTGCCATCAAGGTGTTGGGCAGAAGTGACATTGACAAGAGGAGAGGGGAGATTTGCGCTTCAGCAAGGGAAAAGGACCTCAGACCAGGGGTGTCAAATTCATATTAGGTAGTGGAATGAGACCTCGTAAAGGCCGTCATTGTCATTATCATTTTTTTGCATGGGTGTCAGTCAGAGGAGGCTCCTTCATTGAGGAAAGGGAGGAACACCCTCCCTAAAATTTCAGAGAAAAATAAAAAATATATAAAGTGAATTACTATTCTGATAAATTACTGTTAATATATTACTACTTGAACACTTTAAATGAACAAAATCGTTCCCCTAGGTCAAAATGCCAACAGCACCCCCTATCACAATTGAAAATTACTGTATGGAGGAGCTTCCTCCTCAAGCCCCTCATTGAAGTCCATTATAAACGCCTCGGACCCCAGCAGCTCGTGAATCACGTCGTTTTCAATGGCCAAGGGAGGTAGCTCCTCCGTACAGTAACTTTCAATTGCGATAGGGGGTGCTGTTTTTAGCGGCAACGGTGAACTAATGAGCAGCTAGCTGCTCTGCAAGCAAGAACGTTTTCTGCAGTCATACAACTAAGAATCTTGTGTTGAACGGAAAGCTTGTTTTTTTGCTCCTGAAATAAACAGTACAATGGAATCAGAGGACAAAGTCCATCTTTTATACATTCAAATACAGTGCAAAAGTTAGGATCAAAGCAGGAAGACCAGATCCAAAAATGAAGGATGGTAAGGCTAGTGTAGGCTACTGAATGCTACATAGGCTAGTATGACAAATAGCCTACTCGTGACTAACTGGTAACGTTAGCACTGGTCTGTCACAAATGTGGACAGTTCAGGGATTTGGTGATAAAAACATTTTCGGATAGTTATGCGTTGTTATAATCATCCAAGTTATGCCTCAACTAAACAATTGTTAAATTATGTTCTTTTTGTTAATATGCTCTTGTTTTCACCGTTCTAACTGTATCTTTGGATGGTTACATTGTTAATGAATGTTTCAGACCATGATGCATTCCTTTAATGACGTCTTCAATAACATTTGCCTTTCGAGTATAAATTCCCACTTAGCTATTACAACCTGTCTTTAAATAATAGCAATTTGGCTTTAAAAACATTGAACGCATGTTACAAATAACCACTTTTAAGGTCTATTTTTAATGGTCAATAGTTACATGGTTTTATAAAACAAGTGTCTATTTTTAGTATTATAGACTTTTTTGCAAATATATTACATTGAGCAAAACCTCCAGACTTTTCATAATAATCAGGAAAACAGTGTTTCATAACATAACAACTAGATTGTTTCATAACTAGACATATCTTCCCTGACTTCCCAGACCTAAATTTACATTTATTTACATATACATTTATCAATTTAGCACTATTATCCAAAGTGACTTGTATATTTAAATTATATTACAAAGTCTATTGTCCCTGGAGGAAATGCACAATGGTGGAAGCCAAGAATTGAACCCACAACTTTTCTGGCTGCTGCATGCTAGCCTAGCTCCTTAGGTCAGACCCCCCCCCCCCCCCCCCCCAAGAATGTCAGAACAGCATTTATTGCACAACATTGCCAGTTAAAATGCTACATAGTACATTCTGCTGCTATAAATGTGTCTGGGTAGGTGGCCTACAAACTCGTTCACATATGCCACCAACACCATCACAAACTTACATTTGCCACCAACACCATCACAAACTTACATTTGCCACCAACACCATCACAAACTTACATTTGCCACCAACACCATCACAAACTTACATTTGCCACTAACACCAATCAAGGAATTTCTTCCTCCGTTATTTTTTTAACCACCGGCCGCCACTGGTGTCAGTGTTGTTTGATATACTCTTTTACCCACTTATAAGGAAACAAGTACAGATCATGTACTACTGTCATATATAAAGCTATTTCTCTCTTTCAGCCTCTTCCTTCCTGAGAATGATAGATAGATAGATAGATAGATAGATAGATAGATAGATAGATACTTTATTGATCCCTAAGAGAAATTCAAAAATGAATGGTTTGTAGTGCTAGATTTAATCAATGTATCATAGAGATATTGCTTATTACACATTGTTGAAGACTAATCACTGTATCATAGAGATATTGCTCATTACACATTGTTGAAGACTAATCACTGTACCATAGAGATATTGCTTATTACACATTGTTGAAGACTAATCACTGTACCATAGAGATATTGCTTATTACACATTGTTAATATCTTTTTTTTCTAATTTCCCCTTCCTACCCAGAACATCTGGGGGGCCGTATGAAACCTGCTGGCGGGCCTGACCTGGCCCCGGGCCTGATGTTTGACATGTTTTTTGTACACAAAATTTAGTCAGTCAAACTTTACATTTCACCTGACATTCATTTGGACATTTAATTTGGAAATGAAAATATTCAGGTAAAATAAAATATATTTCAGAGTTTTCTCTCTCCTTTATTGGGGCCCTAGTCCCTCCCTCGCCACCCCCCAGTCTGAAGCCCTGGGATCTGCTGAACTACTTTTCCAGGTATCAAAAAACTCAACATGGGCCTGCCTGCCTCAGCTCTCTGTGGGCGGCTTTTCAGTTGTGCTGGATTACTGTTCATTGCAAAGCAAGCAAGGATGAGCATTCTGCACATCCAGGGGTAGTGTACCAGGGGTAGTGCCGCGACTCCAGTAAAACTCTCATGATTTCATTCCAACTTTGGAAATTTAGTTGCCGACTGTGAAATCACTCGAAAATCGTATGGTGTAAAGGTGGAGATTTTTCACATGGATCTCTGTTTCTTAAGGTCACCGAGTAACTGTCGGTACGAAAACCCCCCAGAAAACAATTGGTTCAAGTTGCCGCAGCCAAGCAGCTACATTCCTACACTCTGGGGGCATGAACATGGGGACAAACAAGTAGGTAATAGGTAAAACCGACTTTTTCACAAAAAAAATTAACTAAGTGTTTTTTACTTAAAGAATATTTAAAATGAACTACTTTTTAATTTTACTTGAGTACATTTTCAGATGAGTAATTTAAGATGTACTTGAGTAATATTTAATTAAAGTATTGATAATTTTACTTGAATCCAATATTTTAGTTCTTTTTTCACTTCTGATTATCACTTAGCATTCTATCTACAGAGATCTTTTGAAACAATGTCTGGTGAGGTCATAATCATAATCAAATGTATATTGTTAAGGTCATAATGCATTTTTACCAAAATAAGAATCATAATAATGTATCACCTAAACAGTAGAAATACTATGTGATACTAGGCCCTCACCTTCACCTAGAATAATTAATGTTATTGGTCTCTGTATTGTCCGGAAAGGACCATGGGGCGGGAATCGAACCCGGGTTGCCAGTGTACGGTGCAGGTGCCCCGGCCAGTTGCGCCACAGCTGGGGCCACACTTGAAACACTTTTGAGGCTACATTATAGTATTGATGCTAGCGTTCACATTGTAGTATTGAGGCTAGCGTTCACATTATAGTATTGAGGCTAGCGTTCAGATTGTAGTATTGAGGCTAGCGTTCACATTATAGTATTGAGGCTAGCGTTCACATTATAGCATTGAGGCTAGCGTTCACGTTGTAGTATTGAGGCTAGCCTTTCACGTTGTGGCATTGAGGCTAGCGCTCACATTGTAGCATTAAGGCTAGCCTTTCACATTGTGGCATTGAGGCTAGAATGCCGTAGCCGTAACTCCCCACCCCTCTGGCTTTCTCTATTGATCACTCTATTGATCACTCTCTTCATCACTCTATTGATCACTCTATTGATCACTCTCTTCATCCCTCTCTTCATCACTCTATTGGTCACTCTATTGATCACTCTCTTCATCACTCTATTGATCACTCTACTGATCACTCTCTTCATCACTCTATTGATCACTCTCTTCATCACTCTATTGATCACTCTCTTCATCAATCTCTTCATCAATCTCTTCATCACTCTCTTCATCACTCTATTGATCACTCTATTGATCACTCTCTTCATCAATCTCTTCATCACTCTATTGATCACTCTACTGATCACTCTCTTCATCACTCTATTGATCACTCTCTTCATCACTCTATTGATCACTCTCTTCATCAATCTCTTCATCAATGTCTTCATCACTCTCTTCATCACTCTATTGATCACTCTATTGATCACTCTCTTCATCACTCTCTTCATCACTCTCTTCATCACTCTATTGATCACTCTCTTCATCACTCTATTGATCACTCTATTGATCACTCTCTTCATCACTCTATTGATCACTCTCTTCATCACTCTCTTCATCACTCTATTGATCACTCTATTCATCACTCTATTGATCACTCTCTTCATCACTCTCTTCATCACTCTATTGATCACTCTCTTCATCACTCTCTTCATCACTCTCTTCATCACTCTATTGATCACTCTATTGATCACTCTATTGATCACTCTCTTCATCACTCTATTGATCACTCTCTTCATCACTCTATTGATCACTCTCTTCATCACTCTCTTCATCACTCTATTGATCACTCTCTTCATCACTCTATTGATCACTCTCTTCATCACTCTCTTCATCACTCTATTGATCACTCTCTTCATCAGAGTGATCACTCTCTTCATCACTCTATTGATCACTCTATTGATCACTCTATTGATCACTCTCTTCATCACTCTATTGATCACTCTCTTCATCACTCTCTTCATCACTCTATTGATCACTCTCTTCATCACTCTATTGATCACTCTCTTCATCACTCTCTTCATCACTCTATTGATCACTCTCTTCATCAGAGTGATCACTCTCTTCATCACTCTATTGATCACTCTATTGATCACTCTATTGATCACTCTCTTCATCACTCTCTTCATCACTCTCTTCATCACTCTATTGATCACTCTATTGATCACTCTCTTCCTCACTCTCTTCATCACTCTCTTCATCACTCTATTGATCACTCTCTTCATCACTCTATTGATCACTCTCTTCATCACTCTATTGATCACTCTATTGATCACTCTCTTCATCACTCTATTGATCACTCTCTTCATCACTCTCTTCATCACTCTATTGATCACTCTCTTCATCAGAGTGATCACTCTCTTCATCACTCTATTGATCACTCTCTTCATCACTCTCTTCATCACTCTATTGATCACTCTATTGATCACTCTCTTCATCACTCTCTTCATCACTCTATTGATCACTCTCTTCAGAGTGATCACTCTCTTCATCACTCTATTGATCACTCTATTGATCACTCTCTTCATCACTCTCTTCATCACTCTATTGATCACTCTATTGATCACTCTCTTCATCACTCTATTGATCACTCTCTTCATCAGAGTGATCACTCTCTTCATCACTCTCTTCATCAGAGTGATCACTCTCTTCATCACTCTATTGATCACTCTATTGATCAATCTCTTCATCACTCTATTGAGCACTCTATTGATCACTCTATTGATCACTCTCTTCATCACTCTATTGATCACTCTATTGATCACTCTCTTCATCACTCTATTGATCACTCTTTTCATCACTCTATTGATCACTCTATTGATCACTCTCTTCATCACTCTCTTCATCACTCTATTGATCACTCTCTTCAGAGTGATCACTCTCTTCATCACTCTATTGATCACTCTATTGATCACTCTCTTCATCACTCTATTGATCACTCTATTGATCACTCTCTTCATCACTCTCTTCATCACTCTCTTCATCACTCTATTGATCACTCTCTTCATCACTCTCTTCATCACTCTCTTCATCACTCTATTGATCACTCTCTTCATCAGAGTGATCACTCTCTTCATCACTCTATTGATCACTCTATTGATCACTCTCTTCATCACTCTATTGATCACTCTCTTCATCAGAGTGATCACTCTCTTCATCACTCTATTGATCACTCTCTTCATCACTCTCTTCATCACTCTCTTCATCACTCTATTGATCACTCTCTTCATCACTCTATTGATCACTCTCTTCATCACTCTCTTCATCACTCTATTGATCACTCTATTGATCACTCTATTGATCACTCTCTTCATCACTCTCTTTTCTTTTTCTCTCTTCCTGTTGCTTCTCTCTCTCTGTTTTTTGCTCTCTGTCTCTGTTCATTTTGTTTTCTGTCATTGTAGTGTTGCCTTTATTCATATGCTGTATGTTTCAGCCACTGAGTAGACAAGCACCGTAATTAACACTGAAACCTGACAATGAAGCCAAAGAAGAATTTCACACTCACACAAGCGCTTTATAATTATGACAAAAACAGCCCAGCCTGATGAAAGGGATTTGGGATGAAAAATCACTTCCTGGTACGTCTGTTCTAATCCTGGCTGTGCATGTAAGTACTTTGTAGATGTTGAGGAAAATGTCATGGTGTGAGCACACACACACATACACACACACACACACACACACACGCACACACACGCACACACACTCATGGTGTGAGCCCACACACACACGCACACACACACACACATACACACACACACACACACACACACACACACATGGCGGGAGCCCCGAGGCTGGCTCCTGTGCTTGTCCTATAAAAAAGGTTAACAGCCAAAAATAGACTAATTAAAAGGGAGAGAGCCTTGCGACTGCTTTGTCACCATTAACCCTGAGCGCTTTTACAACGCTTTTACAACGCTTGCTGCCACACGCCAGGGTAATTGGGCACACCATCCCCCACTCTGCTGGGAACCAAAGGCCAGCAAGCCACAGCAGGTCACCAGGGGCCAAAGGTCAGTAAGGGGTCAGGGGGCATGGGGAAAACCTGAGAGAGCAAACAAGCACACACACACACATATACACACACTCACATGCACACACACATACACACACATAACACATAAGTCTGAATCTCTGATTCAATTCGCAATTCTTCAATCAGCAATCATTCATTATCCATAAGAGATGAGATGCCATGTCTGTTCTTTGTTGCTATTTGCAAGTATGGATCTAATGCACATTTAGACAAAGTACTGTGTTGCCTATTTGGTGAAGAAAACAGTACAAAAGGTGTTTACTGTAGGTCTATTTTGATGGAAAATGACAAGTTGTAGTTCAGTGAAATTTGTCTTGTCATAGGTGCTTCCTGTAGGTCTTACATGTCAATGGCAGTTACATCTTGGGAGGAAGGAATACATTATTTTTTATTCATTATACATTTAGTCTTTTCACAGTTTTTTCTGATACCAGAAAAATGAGAGAGGCATGGAACAGACATAGCAAAAATGCTCATTTTGAGAACTAGATTTTGCATTTTGTTGTCCAGTGTGTAATGATTGATTGAAATCACACAGTGTGTGTGATGTTTTAAGTGTTTTGAGAGAGTAACAGCCTTTTGCAAGCAAAATGTGTCATTTTGGCTAAAGTGCTTTTGTTCAGACACGGGTGTTAACTGTTTTGAGAATGTGATGTCAGAGTTAACACAAGCATCAAAATGAACAAGAAAAACTGTAATGCAAAACAGTCACATTCAGGGAATTACTCCTCCCTCTCCTCACGTTTCAGTGTGTGTGCACACAAACTATGCATCTATGCAAACTAATCTACACACACACACACACAAACACAGCTTCCGCACGTCAGGTCATGAACCCCTATTCACATCAGCCTCATCCTGCCTGCAGCGGTTCATCCAAGGAGACACTAAAGGACACAAAGCAGCCTCAACTGAAAGGGCACGGTCAGACGGTCAGACGGCCCGCAGATCAAAAGCCCCCAGTGTCCCTCCACTCCTTCCCCACGACCTTTCCAATGTTACGGGGTGAGTGGAGTGCCTCTCGCCTGCCCTGTGCGGTCCAGCCCGGTCCAGTCCAGGCATAGCCCCAGGACATTTCAGAGGAGATGACACAGCCAGGCCCTGACCCTGACATACTAGGCAGGACAGGACTCAGACATACAGACGGTAGCTGTGTCCTGTGTGTTTAAATGAGAGAGACAGTAGCTGTGTCCTGTGTGTTTAAATGACAGAGAGTGAGAGACGGTAGCTGTGTCCTGTGTGTTTAAATGAGAGAGAGAGAGACGGTAGCTGTGTCCTGTGTGTTTAAATGAGAGACATGACCATCAAGACATGACCCACAACATGGAGATCTCCATCTCTCCGTAAACACCTCAGGACATGACCATCAAGACATGACAGGTTGTCCACAAGCCACTTCTGGTATAAAGTGCTTAGCCGAGTCTGTGAAGGGGATGGAGATGTGTGAGGCCCCAGTACAGTGGTGTCACCTCTGCTGAAGTGAGAACTACTTACATACTCTTAATATTTGAACGTTTTCCTAATATAACAGCCCTGTGTGCAGTAGCAGAGCACACTGCAGCATCGTAAAGGGCTTTAGCACTTCTGCTTCCCCACAAACAGGCTGATGGGGGGGGGGGGGCTATGGCGGTTCATGCCCCCCGTAAACTCTGAGATCACGCCCTACAGACAGGGAGGTAGTAGCAGTAACTCTGTGTGTCTCTCTCTCTCTCCCCTCTGGCTTTCTCTATTCATCACTCTCTTTTCTTTTTCTCTCTTCCTGTTGCTTCTCTCTCTCTGTTTTGCTCTCCCTCTCTCTGTTTTGCTCTCTCTCTCTGTTTTGCTCTCCCTCTCTCTGTTCATTTTGCTTTCTGTTTTCTGTGCATTTCTTTAGAAGACAATGTGTTGTATTGCCATGACTGTCCAGTATAGAATATTGCCAAAGCAATAATAATAATAATAATAAATATCTCTCTTTTTCCCACTCTCTCCCATCCTCTTTCTCTATTTCTTTACTACCAACTTGCTCTCCCTCCCTCTCTCACTCCATACCTTTCTCCCCCTTTCCCTCTCTCTCTCTCTCCCTCCCTCCCTCTTTCTCTGTCCCTCTCTCCCCCTCTCTCCCTCCCTCCCTCTCTCTCCCTCTGTCCCTCTCTCTCCCTCCCTCCCTCTCTCTCTCTTCCTCTCTCTCTGTCCCTCTCTCATTTTTTCAATTTCAATTTTAATTGGCATCACTCAATGAAGCAGTGTTGCCAAAGCAAACAACAAAACAACACAGATACAATATCTGTTTAAAAAAAATACAAATAAAATAATAATAATAAATATAGCTGCAAGCAGCAATGAGGGGGCCAAGAAGATAAGCAATTGAGCAGGAGTTGGGATTGGATTGGATTGGACTGGACTTGACTGTGTTGTGTTAAATTGAATTGGATTGGACTTGATTGGATTGCACTGGACTGGACTGGATTCAAAGGTCACCGAATTTATTGTGTGTCCTCAAAATGTACTCCTAAGACCACATACCATGTTTGGTTTAAATCGGTGAAAGTGTTGATAATTATAGCACCCCTACTGGTGAAAGGTCACCAAAATAATTGTGCAGTCTTAAAACGGGGTTATGACTCCACATACCAAGTTTGGGTCCTGAGCCCATGTAACAAGTTTGGTTTTGATACGTGAAAGCATTGCTGAGATATCCCTTCACTTCCTGTTTGGTGGCTCTGCTGCCAATTTTGATTGGCTGTTACAGGCAAACGGTTTTAGGTTTGAAGACAAAAAGGGATAACTTTTTTGAGGCTTGGACTGAAGATTATGTGTCAAGTTTGGTGTTAATCGGACAAACTTTGTGACCTGTGAAAACTTTTAGGTGTTTTTGATTAAATCCAATATGGCGGAAAATCCATCATGGCGGAAAATGATGTCATAGGCCGCGTTGAACTCGGCTTGGTCCAAGGATTCCAACGATACCTCATATTTCACAATCGGGCCAACGGGTCAAAAGTTACTTGCATGAACGCACGTCCAACTTTGGCCTGTTGGTGGCGCTAGAGTGCTCGAGGTGCCGACTTGAAAATTGGTGAAATTAATCATAGGACTGTGCCTAATTTGTGTGCCAAATTTGCTTGGCCCCCAATAATAATAACAACAAAATGATAATAATTAAAAAGAATAATAAATGAAATGTATAATGATACAGTATTACTGTACATACTATACTGTATATTTATCAATGTGCTATCATGGGTATTGATTATTGATATAAAGCAAAGCATGTCACAATATGGGTCACTCACTTCCTCGATTTATGACATGTTAACAGGTAATGTGCAGCGAGTTTTACACAACTTGTATGCTCTCCCAACAAGTATGGGAGCTTGTCTTCATTTTCTAATAGTTCAAATTGAGGTATAATCTGAGGAAGTGAGCTCCTTTTTTAACTTAATCCATATATGTGACTTCCCTTTTTTACAGGGTAGATATGATTTGCAAGGTATTCTTTGTACAATACAATAATTCCCCCAGAATCTCTTCCACATTTGACTTTGGGATCTGTAACAGAAGGGATACAGAGTTCCCTATAATTAGGAATGGATAGGCAGACATGTCCTTCTCTACT
>NC_055961.1:767500-782500 GCF_018492685.1 Alosa sapidissima
ATTCAATTGTCCGGCTTCACACGATTCTCATGTGACCTCACGCGTGAATCACTTATTTAAATCGTGAATCTTTTATTTAATTTTCCCCAGTGAAGCTGCAATGACCCAAACAACCACCAGGTGGCACTTGTGAGCAGGGTTAGGAACGTCGGCTTTTGCCGCTTTGAGTCTATGCACTCCAGTATGCTACAGTATGGACCATATATTTACCCAACTTTTTTTCAGTTGTTTCCAAAATATTACCCCCTGATTAGCTTTAAAGGTGCCATTTGTAAGAATTGAGGTAAAAATATCCAAAAAAATGAGCTACACGCATCAAAAGAATGAGAAGATATAAGGGCGATGATGTCATTAAAAAAATGACAAGGTATAGTGCTGCAGAGATATCAACCTGAATTAGCATGCTAAATTACTAGCCACAGCCCGACAGGTGTATACTCTTTGGTTCAAGTACGCCCATAAGCCGTACGAGTTATTCGTGTATTGCAGTTTGGCTGACGGTTATGTTGCCCGCATACCGCCTCCCATGGCCGAACCTGGTATTATGACACCTGTCGGGCTGTGGCTAGTAATTTAGCATGCAAATTCATGCAGGAATGTTTCGGATATTTTTACCTCAGTTCTTACACATGGCACCTTTAATTTTGATGGCTGATAGGCCTACAGTACGTCTCCTGCGACAGTCCCAACATTTAGCACTATAGGCTAATCAAAGAATCCAAAAGTGAATTAAATCCCGAAGCAAACTGAAAATCTTATGCTTTTAATATAGCCTACCGATACGCTGTTCCAAACGACATGCAGTCTCACGATAAAACTTGTCTATGAAGGTTATAAAAATTGTTTATAAAGGTGTCTAAATTTTGACTGCTAAAAACACCATTTTAATACCTAAAAGCCATTAGCCTGTTTATGGCCACTAGGCCAACTAACATGACATTGGACACTTGGAAGTTTCAAGAAGTTAAGACTTGATGTACATTGCCCATTCTTCTGATATCATAACACTATCCAATAATATTATCAATAATAACTATATAATTACATAGATCTGCAATAAATTGGGAATTAGTTGTCATTTATATTTCAGTCACTTTTAACTAAGTAGGCTAAAGGCTTGTAGGCCTAGGCTAACTGTATTCCACAAATTGACACAGTGACAATACAAATGGAAGGCTGTATTAGAGAAGCTTTCCCCAAAGTGGCAGCAGACCCCAGCGGCGGGAGCAGGGGGTGCTTGTTGATTAGAGGGCTGCTATAGCTCACTGCGCTTGCCCATCTTGGAAAGCAATGGCTCCCTGGATCTATTGGATTATGGGAAGGGATGTTCTACTCACATTAATCTCCAGGGCAACAGACACAGGCGCTCCGCCACCAGGGCTGAGGCATTCTGTTGTGTCAACACAGACGCACACGCTGCCGTTCCTGCTGTCGCCGTGACCACCGGCACACAGACGCACACGCTGCCGTTTCTGCTGTCGCCGTGACCACCGTTAACGTCTGCTGCTGCCGCGGGCTCTGGTCAAGATGAACCTCTTCTGCTTCACGCTGGTGAGTTTGCCTCCGCTTTTCTTTTCTGGCAGAACCTGTTAGTCTGTGAAGAGACACACACAGTGCATGTGATGGGAAAGTGGTCAAAGTGTTAATAGGGCTTTGACGCTCAGTGTGGCACAATGGGAAATGATCATACTAAACAGATTTCAGTGAAAAAGTTGATGATGAGTTGATGATGTAGGCTGTGAAAGGCATGGTTGAATGTAATTCAAAGTTTGCATTCAATGTATTTTACAAGAGTGTCAAGCCAAGGAACTAGCTACTCTCTAACAACCAATGATTGCCATTGATAACAATTCACTGCCCTTCACTGTTCAAGTCTAATTTATGCAGCAAACACCAAGTTACATTTATCATGTTAATTAATGCTTATTTATTGAACTATTAATGATCACAGTAAATATATATCATCTACAACATGTTATAGAGTTAGGGTTATGGTTAGGTACACATTCAGTATGTGACTAGTTGAGTGTGGAAAACATGAGCATGTGTGAGACTGAGACAATGATGAGCACGTGTGAGACTGAGACACTGATGAGCCCAGTTTAGGCTTAATGAGTGAGAAGGCCTCAGAGCCTCTTAGAGTAGATCACAGATCAGCAGGTTATGGGGAGAGGAACATGCCCTAGTCATGGATTAGAACAACCAAGTAATCAGCCAGGCCAAGCCAGGGCCACCACACACACATGCATGCATACACACACGCATACAGACACACACACATGCATGCATACACACACGCATATAGACACACATACATGCATGCATACAGACACACACACATGCATGCATACACACACGCATACAGACACACACACATGCATGCATACACACGCATACATACAGACACACATACATAGACAAACTCTCTTTCACACACACACACACACACACACACACACATGCATGCATACACACTCGCATACAGACACACACACATAGACAAACTTTCTTTCACACACACACACACATGCCTGCATACAAACATCACACACACACACGCACACTCATACACACACATAGACATGCATGCATGCACACACACACACACACACACACACACACATAGGGTGTGTTCCAAACGGGAGACAGCTGCCTACTGCCTCCCTCCCTACATAGAGAGCTGTCTCACTAGACATGACTTTGGATTAAATGTTAAAAATCTTTAAAAAATGAGCGTAGCACTCTAGAATCTTTGGTTAACACTACGGTATGACGTTAGCAAAGGCCTGACGTTAAACTAAATTAGCTTACGTAAGCTAGCAGGCTAACGGTATAAATTAGTTTTACGGCCGGCAGATATATCAGACCAGACGCTATTAATGGTTACAACAATGGCATAATCAGATAGTAAATTGTTTATTTCTAATCTGTAATATGCAAATCTAAGCAAAATAAGATCACACAAATGACATTTTAAACAGATTCAGCCATTACCGATGTCATCCGCCATGTTTGTTTACCTTTCACAGCTGTTTCAGACGTTGCCGCAAGGGATTATGGGTAGGAGGGAGCATGAAGTGTGCATTGATGCTGCCTTCAAAAATGACCGTTATTTGGGAATTCTAAGATATCTTAAAAGGCAGCAGAATTTGTTTTTTCGGTTTCGAACCGCACTTGCTGCCTTGCTCCCCAGTTAGATATCTTAAAAGGCAGCAACTTTACCCGTTTCGAACACACCCATAGACATGCATGCATGCACCTACACACACGTAGACACATAGACATGCATGCACACACACACACACACACACACACACACACACACAGACATGCATGCATGCACACACCCACACACACCCACACACACACATAGACATGCATGCACACACACACACACACACACACACACATAGACATGCATGCACACACACATCAGGGTTTCCCGGACATTGGCCGGAAAAAAAATGAAATGTCCGACTAAATGAAATCTCTCCGGTCAAATTGTCCGATTGAAATTGGCTAATAATCCCGTCCCCTAACGCAATCTGAATTTGAGAATAAGCCTTAATATGTAAGCCTATATTATACGTCCTCTGGCTATGTTTTTAAATGAACAGGCTCTACCGTTTGAAAAGTAAGCTATTAAACAACACGCATAGCCTATGCTGCATTTCAATAGGAAGCGCACGCTTAAAACGCCCATGTTAAACAACGAACAAATGAGTGAGGCGGTACTAGACTCACACAGGCAGGCCCAGGCAGACTAGCCTTAAAAGTTTTTTCAGAGGCCAGACGCGATAGATGATGATAAATTGGAAACGTCTGAAGCCTCAGATGTCCGGTCAACTCCACCATCACCAGATAAAAAGCAGAAGTGACGGGCGTATCTGTTGGAATCAGTGACATTGTTGAGTTGAGTTGCTGGGGGCGGTCGCTCCAAGACACTGTCATTCTCCGTGTACACTGGACATGCAAAGTGTTCTTTACCCAAAGCATACAGTAGGCCTATGCGTTCTCTGTCTATGATCTGCAGGGTTAGGGCCTCCTCGACGAGGCGATTACTGGTCCGCGGATAATTTCTGGCACAATTAAACGGTATCATTGAACCGCGGCCGAAAGAAAAGAAACTAAACATTTCCCATGAACAGGAAAAAAATCTTAATTTATTGTTATCAAATAAAGAGGCATAGCATTAGGGGGTAGTGGTGTGAGCGCTCATTCTTGTGTGTGCGCATCTGTGCAAGTTAAACAGTCACCACTGGAGATAACGTGGGTAGCAGCAACAAACAACGTAGCCTTTTTAAAACAACGAACGAAGCGGACTCTTGCTATCCATGAAAAGATACTGGATAGATCTTGTTAGGCATGTTTAAGTTAGGCTAATGAACATGTTGCATTCTATACAGCCTGATTATGTCATTCTTTAAGCTACATAGCCTGTCTCCAGTTTTCCTCAATTTGACTAATTATGAAGGGATAATAGGAATTTGACCGGCATATCATCAAAATGTCCGAAAAATGAAACTCTGACACACATACACACACACACACATAGGCATGCATGCACACACACACACACACACACAAGTAGACACATAGACCCCCCCTCTCTCTCTTTTTCTCTCTCTCTCTCTGTCACACTCACACAAACACACACTCACAAACACACAAATACACACACCTCATTTTTTGCAGTCACATGAAGCAGGAGATGCAGCTGTTCAGCTCAGGTCCAATCAGTGCCAAGCTTTTTCCGTCGAGTGGTCAGGAGTAGGACAGGTCACTCTGAGTGCTGTGTGATTGGGAATTGTGTAGTGTTGTGTGATTGGGAGATGTGTAGGTCAGGTCACTCTGAGTGCTGTGTGATTGGGAGATGTGTAGTGCTGTGTGATTGGGAGATGTGTAGTTCTGTGTGATTGTGGGAGATGTGTAGTGTTGTGTGATTGTGGGAGATGTGTAGTGCTGTGTGATTGGGAGATGTGTAGTGCTGTGTGATTGGGAGATGTGTAGTGCATACCTGTCAACATTTAGCTTTCCAAAAACGGGAGATTTTTTTTTTTTCGGGGGGGGGGGGTTTGCATATTTAATACGTTTCATACACGTGTTTCAACACTGCATTTCGGTCGTTGCTTTTACCTTCCCATTACCTTACGCCAGTTATGTATCCACCAGCTGCCTGCCTGCAGCCTACTTCCAAAACTCCAAAGCTGCTTGCTGTCAGATTTGGTTCTGAGGGCACAAGTTCAGTGTATCAACAACACTCAATAACAGTTTATGTGATGTGTAAATCAATTAAATTCCCAACAATTTCACAACAGCTAGTTCTGGAGTAGGCCATTCCACTAGCCCGCTTACTTATGACGAGACTCGGCACCGGCTTCCTTATTTGGGTTTTGGGTTGCCAGGTTTTAGCCTATGACAAAACGGTTGAAATTGAAACTAAGTGATCGTGTATGTGTAGGGTGTATTTCATACACGATCTGGCAACCTGAATGGATCAATGATTTTAAAATTAAGTTTGATGGCCATGCAAATTACGGGAGTTTTCCGGGAGAAATAACAAAACGGGAGGGTGCTGGGAGATGACCTTGAAATACGGGAGAAACCCGGAAAAAACGGGAGTGTTGACAGGTATGGTGTAGTGTAGTGTGATTGGGAGATGTGTAGTGCTGTGTGATTGGGAGATGTGTAGTGCTGTGTGATTGGGAGATGTGTAGTGCTGTGTGATTGGGAGATGTGTAGTGCTGTGTGATTGTGGGAGATGTGTAGTGCTGTGTGATTGGGAGATGTGTAGTGCTGTGTGATTGGGAGATGTGTAGTGCTGTGTGATTGGGAGATGTGTAGGTCAGGTCACTCTGATTGCTGTGGGATTGTGGGAGAAGGCCAGGTCACTACAGGTCACTGCATCGTCCCCATCCTTGTGATCTATGGAGTTTCATTTGTGTGCTGCAGAGCACACAAGGTCACAGCCTTCTCACCCCCCACATCTGCCACACGCCATGAACTTGGGACTTTTGTGTTCTAGACTGTGTGAGTCTAGTATACTGTGTGACTGTGTGAGTCTAGAAGACTGTGTGAGTCTAGTACACTGTGTGAGTCTAGTGTGTCTAGTACACTGTGAGTCTAGTACACTGTGTGAGTCTATTATACTGTGTGAGTCTAGTACACTGTGTGAGTCTAGTACACTGTGTGAGTGTGTGAGTCTAGTACACTGTGTGAGTCTAGTATACTGTGTGAGTGTGAGTTTAGTACACTGTGTGAGTCTAGTACACTGTGTGAGTGTGTGAGTCTAGTATACTGTGTGAGTGTGAGTCTAGTACACTGTGTGAGTCTAGTGTGTCTAGTACACTGTGAGTCTAGTATACTGTGTGAATCTAGTACACTGTGTGAGTGTGTGAGTCTAGTATACTGTGTGAGTGTGTGAGTCTAGTACACTGTGTGAGTCTAGTGTGTCTAGTACACTGTGAGTCTAGTACACTGTGTGAGTCTAGTATACTGTGTGAGTCTAGTACACTGTGTGAGTCGAGTATACTGTGTGAGTGTGTGAGTCTAGTACACTGTGTGAGTCTAATATACTGTGTGAGTGTGTGAGTCTAGTACACTGTGTGAGTCTAGTGAGTCTAGTACACTGTGTGAGTCTAGTACACTGTGTGACTTTGTGAGTCTAGTACACTGTGTGAGT
This sequence comes from Alosa sapidissima, assembly GCF_018492685.1. Taxonomy (NCBI): domain Eukaryota; kingdom Metazoa; phylum Chordata; class Actinopteri; order Clupeiformes; family Clupeidae; genus Alosa; species Alosa sapidissima. Next base: position 774,183 of record NC_055961.1, read on the forward strand.
CTAATATACTGTGTGAGTGTGTGAGTCTAGTACACTGTGTGAGTCTAGTACACTGTGTAAGTCTAGTACACTGTGTGAGTCGAGTATACTGTGTGAGTGTGTGAGTCTAGTACACTGTGTGAGTCTAGTATACTGTGTGAGTGTGTGAGTCTAGGCCAGCGTTTCTCAAACTATGGGCCGCGGACCGGCACCGGTCCGCAACGTGGAGACTGCTGGTCCGCGGAGCCGTGGAGTGAAATTGTATGTATGTATGTATGTATGTATTAAAGTGTAAAACTATTGTAATTATTATATCTTACATTAGCAAAGCAGTCCTCTGATGTGCATGATTTCACAAACGTTTTGTGAACAATGTTAGCACTTTAAACATTGACTACTTTGAAGTGAATATGCATGTATAACAATATAGCAAAATAATAATTGTGATAATGATAATCATCAAAGTCAAAGTCAAAGTCAGCTTTATTGTCAATTTCTTCACATGTTCCAGACATACAAAGAGATCGAAATTACGTTTCTCACTATCCCACGGTGAAGACAAGACATATTTTACCAATTTAAGTCCACAGACAAACATAACATTCAAGTAAACAAAAAAGTAAGTAAATAAGAGGGCACATATAATAATGAAAAAAATAAGAGTAGCAAAATTTGGTTGAAATTGTGCATAGACAGTCAATAAAATACTAGTGCAAAGTCAGGCCAATAAAAGGCTTGGGTAGTTCTGTTTGACCTAAGTAAGAAAGAAAGTGACATAGTGGTGCAAGTTATGTAAGAGCAGCAGAAGTGTTGTGTTTTCAGGACAACAACAACAAGTTGTAAAGTGTACAAGTGTGCAAGTGTGCAAGTGGAGTAGTGCACGCGGCCATTGTGGGTCCAATGTCCAGGATGTTATGTAGCTGAGGGTGGAGGGGGGAGAGGAGGGAGAGAGTTCAGCATCCTTACAGCTTGGTGTATGAAGCTGTTGGTGAGTCTGGTAGTGCGGGAGCGCAGGCTTCTGTACCTCTTCCCAGAGGGCAGTAGATCGAACAGATTGTGAGCGGGGTGACTTGCATCACTCACAATTTTGGTCGCCTTGCGGGTGAGGTGGGTGGTGTAAATGTCCTTCAGGGAGGGGAGTGAAGCACCAATAATCCTTCCAGCTGTGTTCACTATGCGCTGCAGGGCTTTCCTGTTGTATTCAGTGCAGCTTCCGCCCCACACAGCGATACAGCTGGAGAGGATGCTCTCAGTGGTGCCTCGGTAGAATGTGGTCATGTTGGCTGGTGGTCATCATGATAATTTGATGTGTGTGTGTGTGGGGGGGGGGGGGGGGGGGGGGGGGGTACGTGTAGGTGGGCCCTATGACTCTAAAGTCTGCCATGACCGGGCCTCAGGTCAAAGAAGTTTGAGAAAGGCTGGTCTAGTACACTGTGTGAGTCTAGTACACTGTGTGAGTCGAGTATACTGTGTGAGTGTGTGAGTCTAGTACACTGTGTGAGTCTAGTATACTGTGCGAGTCTAGTGCACTAGACAGCATTTCCCCAGAGTTGATCTGAGCAATGATTTCTGTCAGAAACAGTTACACTGTCACAAGGCAAGTTTATTAACTCACAGACATACAGTGGCAACACAAATACACAAAGGCAATAAATCCTCCACGTATTCCCATGTGTTTGCCACGTGTGTTGTCCAGGAGGGCTCGACGGACAGCCTGTACCGGCCGACGGAGAGTAAGAGAGGTTTCCAGGAGACCGCCGTATTACCCAGCAGGCCGAGCACCAGCAAGTCCCTGCAGGAAAAAGCAAAGTGGCGCGGCTCGGAGCCTTGCATCGCCACACTGGACGCGCAGGTAGCTACTGCCCACACCTGTAATATCTTACCATCCTGAAACTCACCGCCCACACCCATAATATCTTACCATCCTGAAACTCACCGCCCACACCCATAATATCTTACCATCCTGAAACTCACTGCCCACACCTGTAATATCATACCATCCTGTAACGCACTGCCCACACCTAGGGATCGACCGATATGGTTTTTTCAGGGCCGATACCGATATCAATTATTACCAAAACAGGAGGCCGATAACCGATATGTAAAACCGATATGTCAGTTGTCAAAAAGGGGGGTAGATAGTAAAGGCTATATGCTGCAAAAAAATATTTAAAAAAGACACGTTAATAGCCAGCTCAGGACGCGATTTTGTTCAGGTCGGATTAAATTACGGTTGGCCCTGGGTGCATGTAGTGTTTTCTGACAGTCCGTTTCAAAAAGGAGCAATTAGACTTCTTGACGTTCGCTATCGCATAATTTAGGACTTGTCTGTACTATGTCCGCCGAGGTGTCCCGTTATTCACAATTAACGAACGAGGCGGAGGCAGAGAACTCCCGACGCACAGCACCCGAGTTTGTGGGATAACTAGTAAACAGCATCAGTAACGTGCATCAATCGGGAATTCGCTAAATGAAGGAAGTGGGTGCTTTACTTATTGTTCCGGATCAAAGAGACAATAGCTTACAAAGTGGTGTTTTTGTAACTTCACTGTAGATGATTGTGATTCACTGCAACTTCAGCAATGTAGGCTACCTTCCTTACCTTCGAAAAATAGCTCCGTAGGCTACAGCTGAAGCCCAGTCTGCCTCAGTGAGAATCCTAAACGTTGTCTGTGTTCAGTCTTCGATCCTGATTGGCTGCATTCGTGCTAACTAACAAATCAGACGGTGTAGTGGACGGGACAATGCTCTTGACCACAGAGCAGCAAATGCAGGGAGTGAGACGCTTTACAGACAAAGTAGCGTGTTTCATTCTTTATTCATTTCAATATCGGCTTATCGGTGGAAAAAATGACCGATACCAATTATTATAAAAATGCTAAATATCGGCCCTAATAATCGGCCAGGCCGATAATTGGTCGACCCCTACCCACACCTATAATATCCTACCATCCTGAAACTCACCGCCCACACCTGTAATATCTTACCATTGAAACTCACTGCCCACACCTGTAATATCACCCACACCTGTAATATCTTACCATCCTGAAACTCACCTTCCTCCATAAATAGTCACCATTTAGCTAATGTCCAAACCTGGGATTTCTTCCTTTGCTTTCAAACTTTTCTTTCTAGAAACCCTGCTGAAAAAACACAGCTGGAAACCAGCTTATGCTGGTAGCTGGTTTTAGATAGATAGATAGATAGATACTTTATTGATCCCCAGGGGAAATTCAAGATTTAGCTGGTCTTTGCTGGTTTTCTTCCAGTTCGCTTGCCTCGGTTCGGAGCATGTGTGTTTTTGGTACGGTTTTTGACGGTTCTTGGCATGCGTAATGTAGCCTCATTACCATCTGTGACTCTTACTGTATCAAAATCCTACCTTGATGATGTGCTTAAAGTCAAGTAAAATTATTTCAGGTTGTGCATGATTACATGATATAACTATACTATTATACTGTAGCCTAAATGGTGGATAATTGAGCTATACATGCTGGTAGGCCTATTTCTGAAGTGTTAAAGATTAAAAGGAAAAATGACAACAAGAACCGCACAGAACCAAAAACTGTGACCTTAAAATCGTGATACGACCCGAACCGGGACCTTAAAACCGTGATACGAACCGAGGGTTTCGTGAACCGTGCCACCCCTAATGTACACAACTTGTGTAAACAATTGTTCTATAATGTTGTAAATCGCTTTGGATTAAAGCATATCCTAAATGTCATCAACATAAACATCACTGAGTTGTGAAGCCAGGAATAATGTAATGTCAAATATTTCACAAAATGTCTAATGCAGAAATCTTGGAGAATAACCCCAGAATTACAATGCCAGTGCTTAGATTAAAAGTGCACCTGTCTGCTGCCTTTGCTTTATCTGTTCCCTCAGGAGCAAAGGCACACATCCAGTTTGAAGAAAGCGAAACGAAAGTAAGTTTGCACGCATCTCACTGGCTGGCTATTGTGTCAGTCAAAGTTTGCACGCATCTCACTGGCTGGCTATTGTGTCAGTCAAAGTTTGCACGCATCTCACTGGCTGGCTAGTATTAGTCTAAGTTTGCACGCATCTCACTGGCTAGCTATTGTGTCAGTCAAAGTTTGCACGCATCTCACTGGCTGGCTATTGTGTCAGTCAAAGTTTGCACGCATCTCACTGGCTGGCTATTGTGTCAGTCAAAGTTTGCACGCATCTCACTGGCTGGCTATTGTGTCAGTCAAAGTTTGCACGCATCTCACTGGCTGGCTATTGTGTCAGTCAAAGTTTGCACACATCTCACTGGCTGGCTATTGTGTCAGTCAAAGTTTGCACGCATCTCACTGGCTGGCTAGTATTAGTCTAAGTTTGCACACATCTCACTGGCTGGCTATTGTTAGTCTAAGTTTGCACGCATCTCACTGGCTGGCTAGTATTAGTCTAAGTTTGCACGCATCTCACTGGCTGGCTATTGTGTCAGTCAAAGTGGCGAGTGAAAGTTCAGAGCTAATCCTGGCTAACGTGAAAGTGAAGCAAGCCAAGCTTTGGCTAACCTCCTGGTAATGCCTCCAGTAGAAGTCCTTAATGTGATTGCTGTTAATATTGGTCCTGCACAGTAAGCTACACACAGGCCCGAGAGATTGAGTCACACACAAATTGATTTTTAGAGCATCATCTTCACATGACATAGTCACCTCAGTCAGGAGTGGGCACATGACATAGTCACCTGTCAGGAGTGGGCACATAACATAGTCACCTCAGTCAGGAGTGTGCAGCCGTAGTAACCTGTCAGGAGTGGGCACATGACATAGTCACCTGTCAGGAGTGGGCAGCCGTAGTCACCTGTCAGGAGTGGGCAACGGCCACCTCAGAGAGTAAACGTCCTACCTGCAGCAAAGGCACCTGTGCACATTTAACACCAATGATTTCACATTTGCCCAAATGGTGCAGCCCTACTGAACTGTGTGTGTGTGTGTGAATGCCCAAATGGTGCAGCCCTACTGAACTGTGTGTGTGTGTGTGTGTGTGTGTGTGTGTGTGTGTGTGTGTGTGTGTGTGTGTGTGTGAATGCCCAAATGGTGCAGCCCTACTAAACTGTGTGTGTTTGTGTGTGTGTGTGTGTGTGTGTGTGTGTGTGTGTGTGTGAATGCCCAGTGTGGCTGGCCAGTGCTAGGACCAGGTGTTGAGGTGGCCTGTGAGCTCTCTGAGGGAAAGTGACAGATCGGATTACATTAATTGGACTAAGCATCAAGAAGATCAAGTGCCAGGACGCCTGCAACAATGAACGTGTCAGTGCTCTAACCAAACGCTGCTCTAACCAAACACTGCTCTAACCAAACGCTGTTCATATCTACTCTACTGCATGAGCACTTAGCGCTCTAACCAAACGCTGCTCTAACCAAACACTGTTCACATCTACTGCATGAACACTTAGTGCTCTAACCAAACGCTGTTCACATCTACTGCTTACGCTAGACGTTGCCGAATACTGTCGATTGGAAAAATAACGACCAAAATCGGTGCTACCGAACTGGAGTAGCTGCAGCTAATGGCCAATACTCCCAGTCAGCTACAATGCTAGGTCTGGGGGCATCAGCAACAATGCTAGGTCTGGGGGTATCAGCAACAATGCTAGGTCTGGGGGTATCAGCAACAATGCTAGGTCTAGGTGTATCAGCTACAATGCTAGGTCTGGGTGTATCAGCAACAATGCTAGGTCTGGGGGCATCATCTAAACATGCTAGATCTGGGGGCATCATCTAAACATGCTAGGTCTGGGGGCATCATCTAAACACGCCTTTTTTGCCTCTTAACAGACTCAAAATGTCATTAAAAGGTCTGTACAATATTAACAGAGTCCTTATGTGACAAAACGATGTCAAAAATATCAATTGACATACAGTATGTAACTCGATTTGGATAAAAGCTTCAGCCAAGTCAATAAATGTAAATAACAATAACTAGAGGTGGTAATCCTAGTAGTTGGAACACAATAGCTCAATACCATCAATAGGATTTGTTTTCTCTGTTAAAATGTTTGTTATGGCATTTTTTGTCTAAATCTCCAATAACTTTTGTTCCCAAAAATGTTTGGTTGGGTGTAGATCCCACACACCAGGAGCAAGGTTATCTACAGAACACGAAGCTCTAGGTGAGTCTGACCTCTGTAGTTCCTCTCTTCCTCTCTGAGTTCTTCAGATCAGGCATCCTTTACTGAGCTCAAACTGTCCCAGATGTGTGTGTGTGTGTGTGTGTGTGTGTGTGTGTGTGTGTGTTACTGACCCACTTGGCAAAGTGCTTGACTTTGTTTTGCCATGTGAGCTCAGTTTGATTTTTTTTGGCTCTGATATAAAACCCTTAATGGCTTCCGGCCGCATCACTCTCTCTCTCTGCAGACATTCCAGATTGCACTAATGCATACTGGCACACATCCAGACCCAGAGAAGACTGGGTTGAAATTAAGAATGGTCACAACGAAGGTGAGTAATCCATATTGTGTCTGGATGCCTGTGTCTTATGTGTGTTTATATATGTGTGTGTGTGTGTGTGTGTGTGTGTGTTTATATGTGTGTGTGAGAGACAGTGAGGTGAGGTGTTCTGATGTTCTGACTGCATAATTCTGTGAACTCCATGTGTGTGGTGATGTCACAATGGCTCTGTAATGCCAGTGTGATGTCACAATGGCTCCGTAATGCCAGTGTGATGTATGTTTAAAGCAGAAGATTTTCTACCTGGTCATTCTGCTGGATTTGCTCACAACCAGTTAATGAAAGGGAGAGCGAGAGAGAGAGGTGGGGGAGAGTGTGGGATAGAGAGAGAGGGACAAAGAGTGAGGGAGTGCGGGATAGAGAGAGGTGGGGGAGAGAGGGAGGGTGTGGCAGCAGGAGGTCAAAGAGGTCACATGACAGTGGGCAGTTTGATGTTGCAGATGTTACAGCTTATGATGTCAGGCCATTTGGTCAAGCAGAGCACACACACATGCACACACACACACACACACACACACTCAAAGGACAACATGCACAGAGGCACTTTCTCACGCGTGGACACACATACACTCGCGCGCACACACACACACACACACACACACATACACACACACACACACACACACACATACACACACACACACACACACACACACACACAGGCTCACCTCACACTCCAACTCACTGGGCTTGGTCCCTGTTGGCTTCAGCAGAGTGTAGGGGTGGAGCGCAGAAAGTAGAGATGTCACATACAAATCTAACTCTGAGCTGAATGAAGTGGTGAAATGTAGAAAGTACAATTCTAACTCTGAGCGGTTTTCTGTGGTTGCTGCTTTTGCAGTGCTAGACAATGAGCCTCTTCAAGCAAGACTTCTCCCTGAGGAAGACACAGTCCGACAGCTCACATTAGAGAGGAGACAGAGAGGGCAAATCACCCAGGTGAGATGATGTGTGTGTGTGTGTGTTTGTGTGTGTGTGTGTGTACGTGTTTGTGTGTGTGTGTGTGTACGTGTGTGTGTGTGTGTGTGTGTGTGTGTGTACGTGTGTGTGTGTGTGTGTGTGCGCGCGTGTGCGTGTGTTCACCAGAGGCAGCTCACCTTAGCGAGAAGACAGAGACGGCAAACCACTCAGGTGAGATAGATAGATAGATAGATACTTTATTGATCCCCAGGGGAAATTCAAGATGATGTGTGTGCGTAAAATCGTCAAAATCTCAAGCAATTTTCTATTTTTTTTTGGGTTGCTCCAACTGACAGACGTGTTTACGGTCGAGTCCAGAGAAAACAAAGCTTTTGACAATAATAAAGATAAATGTACCCGTCTAGCCCCATAGGCTCCCATTCATTCTGCACTAGCTTGTGGCCCCCTAGGCAGTATATATATCTATGCCTTCAACATTGATGTTGCAAGACTAAGAACATCTGCCTACTCTCAGTGCCTCACCTGTAGCCTATAACACAATGACGTTGAAATTGCATGAATATTTCATGTAAACTTAATTGAAACAATTTCACTGGAATTATTAATTTTGCTCAAACTGAGTAATCACAGCATGAATCAATTCTGTAAACCGACAGAAAATTCCGGACTAATTCTAGACATTTCATTCCATATACAATAAATAAAATCAAGTAAATCCAGTGTTCTTTTTGTGCTTATTACCGTCATTATACAGAGGTGTAGGTTGTTAAAGAAACACCAGAATAATTGCTGTGCTATGCCCCTCGGTGTCAATATTCATCACCTTTTAGTGCTAAGATGGTAGCCAGCTATTCAAATCCGACTGGGTCACGATCCTACTCGATCAGCAATGTTACATTGTACAATATCAAGCTTTCCAGTCATGCATCAGTAAATGTCAAAGACTTCATTTTC